>NW_026536224.1:0-108984 GCF_028551555.1 Melozone crissalis
AAATCCCAAAAATCCCAAATTTCCCCAAAATTCCCGATTTTCCCCCAATTCTCACCTCAGGGCCTGCTCCAGGCTCAGCCCTGGAACTGGAAGAGCTCAGGTACTCCCGCGCCACCCGAGCGCTGAACTCCGTGCTGGAAGGAAAATTTGGGACAAAAATCCTCAATTCCCCCCCAAAATCCACAATTCAAGCAAAAATCCTCAATTCCCCAAAATCATCCCCTAAAACCCCCACAATTCCCACCAAAAAATCCTATTTTTCCCCCAAAATTCACTTTTTCCCCCCTCAAAATCCCCATTTTTCTCCCGCAATTTCCAATTTCTTCCCCAAAATTCCCATTTTCCCCCAACTTTCCCCCTCAAAATCCCCATTTTCCTTCCTAAAAATCCCATTTTTCCCTCACAAATCCCCATTTTTCCCCTCATAATTCCCCTTTTCTCCTCATTTTTCCCCAAAAAATCCCATTTTTTCCCTCCCTAAAATTCCCCAATTTTCCCCCTAAAATTCCCTTTTCTCCCATTTTGCCCCAAAAATTCCCAATTTTCCTTCCCAAAAATCCCCATTTTTTACCCCTCATAATCCCCCTTTTTGCCCCTCGTAATTCCCCATTTTTCTTCCCAAAAAATCCCATTTTCCCCTCCAAATCCCCATTTTTCCCTGCCAAAATTCCCCATTTTTTACCCCTAAAATTCCCCTTTATTATCCCATTTTGCCCCAAATAATTCCCATTTTTCCCTCCCAAAAATCCCCTTTTCTCCTCCACCGAAAATTCCCCATTTTCCCCCCAAAAACATTCAAATTTTTTTCCCATTTTTCCCCCCCAAAAATCCCCTTTTCCCCCCATTTCTTCCCCCAAAATTCCCATTTTCCCCTCACAAAAATCCCATTTTCCCCTCACAAAAAATCCCATTTCCCCTCACAAAAATCCAATTTTTCCCCGTTTTCCCAATTTTTTTTTCCCCAAACCCCTCATTTTCCTTCCCAAAATTCCCATTTTTTTCCCCAAACCCCATTTTTTCCCCAATTTTCCCAAATTCCCATTTTTTTTCCCCAATTTCTCACTCCTTGCGCAGGTACGAGGCCACCTGGGACTTCCTGACCCCGTCCAGGCGGAAAAGGCGCCGGGCCAGAGCCTGGGGTCCTCCCTGAGGGGAAAATGGGGGAAAAAATGAGATTTTTGGGGAAAAAATAGGGGAAAATGGGGATTTTTGTGGGGAAAATGGGGATTTTTGAGGGAAAATGGGGATTTTGGGGTGAAAAATGGGGGTTTTGGGGAAAAATGTGGGGGAAAATGGGGATTTTTGTGGGGAAAATGGGGATTTTTGAGGGGAAAATGGGGATTTTGGGGTGAAAATGGGGATTCGGGGGAAAATATGGGGGAAAATGGGGATTTTGGGGGAAATAATGGGGGAAAATGGGGGAAAATTGGGAATTTTAGGGGAAAAATGGGGGAGAAATGGGAATTTGAGGGGAGAAATAATGGGGGGAAAATTGGGGATTTGAGGGGGAAATGGGAATTTTGGGGTGAAAAATGGGAATTATGGGGGAAAATGGGGGAAATTGGGATTTGGGGAAGAAAAAATGGGGATTTGGGGGGGGGAAATTGGAATTTTGTGGGGGGGGGGTAATGGGAATTTTGGGGGAAAAATTGGGGGAAAATTGAGGGGAAATGGGAATTTTGGGGGGAGAAAATGGGGGGGGGAACCAGAAATTTTTAGGAGAAAAATGGGGGAAAATTGGGAATTTTTGGGGGAAAGATGTGGAAGAATGGGAATTTTGGGGGGAAAAATGGGAATTTGGGATTTTGGGGGGGGGGGATGGGAATTTAGAAGAAAATATGGGGGAAAATGGGAATTTTGGGGTGGGAAATGGGGATTTTGGGGAAAAGGGGGGGAGGGTCCCAATGGGGTCTGGGGTCTCGGGGGGTTCCTCACCCGGGGGGCTCAGGCTGGTTTTGGGGGCGGCTCCTCGGGGTCGGGGGGGGACCCCCCAAAAATCCCGGGGCTTGGGGGGGGCCCGGGGGGGTCCTGAGGGGATTTTGGGGGTCCTGGGGGGGTTTGAGGTGGATTTGGGGGGATCTGGGGAGATTTTGGGGGATTTTTGGGGGGCTTAGGGGAGATTTGGGGTGGATTTGGGGCATTTTGGGGGGGTCCTGAGGGATTTGGGGTGGATTTGGGGCATTTCTGGGGGGCTTAGGGGAGATTTGGGGGGGTCATGGGGGTATTTGGGGGGGATAAGGGGGGATTTGGGGGGCTCAGAGAGGGTTTGGGGTGGATTTGGGAGATTTTGGGGTGGATTTGGGAGATTTTGGGGGGTCCTGAGAGGATTTGGGGGGGTCCTGGGGCAATCTTGGGAGATTTTGGGGGAATTTTGGGGGCTCAGGGGGGATCTGGGGAGATTTTGGGGGATTTTGGGGGGGCCCCGGGGGCTTTGGGGGGTTTGAGGGCGGTCAGGGGGTGGAGGGGGCTCTGGACCCCCCATTTTGGGGGGAAATTTGGGGTTTGGGGTCCCCATTTTTGAGGGATTTGGGGTTCCCATTTTTGGGGTGAATATGGGGGGATTTGGGGTCTTTGGGGTCCCTCTTTTTGGGCAAAACTGGGGGGATTTGGGGGTTTTGGGGTCCCTCTTTTTGGGGCCAGTTTGGGGGTTCTGAGGGGGTTTGGGTCCCTCTTTTGGGGACAAATTTGGGGGATTTGGGGTCCCAATTTTTGGAGTAAATCTGGGGGTTCTGGAGGTTTTGGGGTCCCTCTTTTTGGGGCAAATCTGGGGGGATTTGGGGTCTCCCTTTTTGGGGTAAAACTGGGAGGTTTTGGGGTAAATCTGGGGGTGCTGGGAGGTTTTGGGGTCCCTCTTTTTGGGGTAAATTTGGGGTGTTTGGGGGCTTTGGGTCTCTCTTTTTGGGGTAAATCTGGGGGGATTTTGGGGGTTTGGGGTCCCTCTTTTTGGGGTAAAAATGGGGCGATTTGGGGGCTTTGGGGTCCCTCTTTTTGGGGCCAATTTAGGGGTTCTGGGAGGTTTTGGGGTCTCCCTTTTTGGGATAAATCTGGGGGTGCTGCGAGGTTTTGGGGTCCCTCTTTTTGGGGTAAATTTGGGGGGGTTTGGGGGCTTTGGGGTCCCTCTTTTTGGGGTAAATCTGAGAGGTTTTGGGTCTCCTTTTGGGGGTAAATCTGGGGGATTTGGGGCAAATCTGGGGGGATTTGGGGGGTTTGGGGTCCCTCTTTTTGGGGCCAATTTAGGGGTTCTGGGAGGTTTTGGGGTCTCCCTTTTTGGGATAAATTTGGGAGGTTTTGGGGTCTTTGGGTCCCTCTTTTAGGGGCACATTGGGGGTTCTGGGAGGTTTTGGGGTTCCTCTTTTTGGGGTAAATCTGGGAGGTTTTGGGGTCTCCCTTTCTGGGGTAAATCTGGGGGGATTTGGGGTTTTTGGGGTCCCTCTTTTAGGGGCACATTTGGGGGTTCCGGGGGGATTTGGGGTCCCTCTTTGTGGGGTAAATCTGGGGGGCTTTGGGGTTTTTGGGGTAAATCTGGGGGGATTTGGGGTCCCTCATTTTGGGGTAAATCTGGGGGGTCCCAGGAACTGGGGGGCTCCTCCAGGGGGGTGGGAGGGTCCAGCCCCCCCATTTGGGGTCCGCCCATTTGGGAGGGTCCCCTAATTCCAGGGGCGGATCCAAGGGGTCCCCAAATTCCGGGGGCGGATCTGGGGGGTCCCCAAATTCCGGAGTTCTGGGTGGTCCTGGGGGAGGAGAAGACACCAAGGGGGGGTCCCAAATTCCAGGGGGTCCCCAAATTCCAGGGGATCCCCAAATTCCGGGGGGTCCCCAAATTCCGGAGGCGGATCCGGGGTGCCCCCAAATTCCGGGGTTCTGGGTGGTCCTGGGGATGGAGAAGACACCAAGGGGGGGGTCCCCATCAGGATTGGTGGGACCCCTCCCCAAATGAACCCGATCCCCCCCAAATTTGGGGCGCCCCACTCACCCCAGCCCGTGGTGGTGGTGGTGGCGGCTCCTGGGGGGTGGCACCCGAGGGTGGCACCGAGGGTGGCACCGTGGGGACGCCAGGGGGGCACCCCCGGGGGCAGCGGGCGCTGGAACAGGGGGTTGGTGTGGAAATGGGGCTCCTCGTCCTCGTCCAGGTCCTCATCCAGGTCCTCCTCATCATCCAGGTCATCCTCCAGGTTCTCCTCATCCAGGTCCTCCTCATCATCCAGGTCCTCATCCAGATCCTCCTCATCCAGGTTCTTCTCCTTCATGTTCTCCTCATCATCCACGTCCTTCTCATCCAGGTTCTCCTCATCCAGGTTCTCCTCATCCAGGTTCTCCTTGTCTTCATCTTCATGGGAGGAGTCACCGTGGTCATGGTGGTCATCACGGTCATGGTGGGCATTGTGGTCATGGTGGTCATCTAGGTCATGGTGGTCATTGAGCTCATGGTGGTCATCACAGTCATGGTGGTCATCATGGTCTTTGTGGTCATCGAGGTCATGGTGGTCATTGTGGTCATGGTGGTCATTGTGGTCATGGTGGTCATCGAGGTCACGGTGGTCATCATGGTCTTTGTGGTCATTGAGGTCATTGTGGTCATCGAGGTCATGGTGGTCATCAAGGTCATGGTGGTCATCATGGTCTTTGTGGTCATTGAGGTCACGGTGGTCATCATGGTCTTTGTGGTCATCATGGTCATTGTGGTCATGGTGGTCATCACAGTCATTATGGTCATTGAGGTCACTGAAGTCATTGTGGTCATCCAGGTCATGGTGGTTGTCATGGTCATCTAGGTCATGGTGGTCATCATGGTGATCTAGGTCATGGTGATCATGGTGGTCATCGTGGTCATTGAGGTCATGGTGATTATCGTGGTCATCTAGGTCATGGTGATCATGGTGGTCATCATGGTCTTTGTGGTCATCAAGGTCATTGTGGCCATCACGGTTATCACAGTCATGGTGGTTATTGTGGTCATCATGGTTGTCACCCATCATCGTCACCTTCCTCTCCCTCCCGGCTGAGTCTGGGGGCTTCGAGCCTGGAGAGATGGGACCATCCATGGTGGTCCCATCCATGGCCATGGGGCTGGGGGAGACCCTGGAATCCACGGGAACGTTCTCTGGAGAAATCGCTCCATCAGGGGTCACGGACCTGGGTGAGGTGGGACCATCCATGGTCACGGACCTGGGTGAGGCAGGACCATCCACGGTCGTGGACTTGGCCAAGGTGGGACCACCATGGTCACAGGCTCAGGTGAGATCCTTGAATCCACGGCCAGGTGCTCTGGAGAGAAGGTCCCGTCCGTGGTCACGAACTGGGGTGAGGGGATCCCATCCATGTCACGGTCCACGATGAGGTGTCACCACCCATGGACATGATGCCCCCAAAGAGGAACTCAAAGCTTTGGTCCCATGGGAACGGCCTGGGGTGGGATGGACTCATCCATGGACACCTGCAGGATGTCCTCAAACGTGGATCCATGGCCTTGGAGCTCCTGGGAGATGCTCCCATCCATGGTCGTGGCTTGGGTGGGATGGATCCATCCTGCAGACACCTGGGAAACGTTCTCATCCATGCCCATGGATTTGGGTGGGATGTCCACATCCTTGCACGCCTGGAAGATCTCCTCAAACGTGGATCATGGTCCTGGAGCTCCTGGGAGATGCTCCCACCCACAGTCGTGGGCTTGGGTGGGATGTCCTCATCCTTGGGCACAGAACTGGGGTGGGATGGACCCATTTGTGGACCCCTGGAAGCTGTTTTCCAATGTGGCGACAGATTTGGGTGGGATGTCCTCATCCTTGGCTGTGGATTTGGTGGGATGTCCTCATCCGTAGATTTGGGTGGGATGGAACCATCTGTGGACACCTGGAAGATGTTCTCATCCATCAACATGGATTTGTGTGGGATGTCCTCATTGCTCAGCCATGATTTGGGTGGGATGTCCTCATCTACAGCCGTGGGTTTGGATGGGATTGTCCTCACCCATGCACACCTGGAAGATCTCCTCAAACGTGGATTCAGGGCTTTGGAGCTCCTGGGAGACGCTCCCATCCATGGCCATGGATTTGGGTGAGACGTTGTCCTCTATGGGTTTGGGTGGGATGTCCTCATCCTTGACCATAGGATTTGGGTGAGATGTTCTCATCCTCATCCATGGATTTGGGTGGGATGTCTTATGTGTGACCATGGATTTGGGTGAGATGTCCTCTATGGGTTTGGGTGGGATGGAACCATCTGTGGACACCTGGAAGATGTCCTCATCCTCGGCCATGGATTTGCGTGGGATGTCCTCTATGGGTTTGGGTGGGATGTCCTCATCCTTGACCATGGATTTGGGTGGGATGTTCTCACGTGTGACCATGGGTTTGGGTGAGATGTTCTCATCCTCATCACGGATTCGGGTGGGATGTTCTCATCCATGAATACCTGGAAGATCTCCCTCAAACGTGGATTCATGGCCTTGGAGCTCCTGGGAGACGCTCCCAAGCCCATCCTGGAGGTGTTCCTGGGGCAGGTCCTGGTGTTGTTCCTGGAGGTGGTCACCCGTGTCCGTCTGTCCCTTGATGGCGCCCTGGAGCTCCTGCACACAGAGCTGGGCACGGAGCAGGCTGGCCCAGAACACGTCCGGGACCGCGGCCGGGACAGGGGTCAGTGTGGGGGTCAGTGTGGGGGTCAGGGAAGGGGTCAGGGCGGGGGTCAGTGTGGGGGTCAGTGTGGGGGTCAGGGCGGGGGTCAGGGCGGGGGGTCAGGGCAGGGGTCAGGGTGGGGGTCAGGGTGGGGGTCAAGGCAGTGGTCAGTGCAGTGGCTTGGGTGGGGGTCATGGTCAAGGAGGGGGGTCAGTGCAGGGGTCACTGCAGTGGTCACTTCAGGGCTCAGCTCAGTGGTCAGCAGTGTCCATGCAGGGGTCACCTCAGGGGTCACTGCAGGGGTCAGCGCAGGGGTCAGTGTCCCGTGCGGGGCTCTCTGCAGTGGTCACTGCAGGGGTCAGCGCAGGGGTCCAGTGTCCGTGTGGGGCTCTCGGCCCCTCCCCCCGAGAAGGCGATGGCGTCCAGCGCCGGCAGCGCCACGGGGGGGGCAGGGGGGCCCTGGGGGGGTCCATGGGCGCTGCCGGACCCTCCCTACGGCCGGAGAGTGGACAATGGCCCTGCAGTGACCATGGGGCAGCGCCAGACCCTCCCTACGGCCAGAGAGTGACAATGGCCCTGCAGTGACCATGGGGCAGTGCCAGACCCTTCCTAGGGTGGCTCCACAGTGGCCGGAGTGGCCGGAGGAGTGACCATGGGTCAGTGCCGGACCTCGGGCAGTGGCTCTGCAGTGGCCGGAGTGTCCAGAGGAGTGACCATGGCGTGGAGAGACCCTGGGGAGAGGAGGAAGAGGGAGAGAGGGATGAAGGAGGGAAGGAAGGAGGGAAAGAGGGGAGGAGGGAGAGGAATGGAGGAAGAAGGGAGGAAGGAAGGGAGGAAGGGAGGAAGGAAGGAAGGAAGGATGGAAGGAAGGAAGGAAGGAAGGAGAAGAAAAAAGGATTCGAGAGAGGGAGGAAATGCGGGAGGAGAGAGGGAAGGAGCGGAGGAGGAGGAAGGAGAGAGGGAGGGATGAAGGAGGGAGGGAAAGAGGCGAGGAGGGAGAGGCGTGGAGGAGGAAGAGGGAGAGTGGAAGGAGAAAGAAAAGAGGGAAAAAGAGTGGGGAGAGGGAGGAAAGGAAGGAGGAAAAAAGGATTCGAGAGGGGGAGGGAGGAAGTGCGGGAGGAGAGAGGGAAGGAGCAGAGGAGGAGGAAGAAGAGAGGAGAGAGGGAGGAAGGAAGGAGGAGGGAGGGAACGAGCAGAGGAGGAAGGAGAGAGGAGGAGGAGGAAGGAGAGAGGAGGAGGAAGGAGAGAGGAGGAGGAGGAAGGAGAGAGGAGGAGTAAGGAAGTGCTCGGAGGAGGGACGGAGGGCGCGGAGGAGGAAGGAGGAAGGACAGCGAGGAGGAGGAGGAGGAGGAAGGCACAGCGAGGGCTCCGGGGGTCTCCCCGACCCTCCCCCGGTGTCACCTCCCCCTGTCACCTCCCGGTGCCACCACGGCCACCCCGTGTCACCACCCGGTGCCACCACGGCCACCCCGTGTCACCACCCGGTGTCACCTCCCGGTGTCGCGGTGCCACCACCCGGTGTCCCCCCGTGTGCCGGTGTCCCCGGCCGCTGTCACCTCGCGGTGCCGCCGCCGCTGTCCCCGCGGCCACCCCGCGTCACCGTCCCCGTGTCACCCGCGTCACCCGCGGCCGCTTCCGCCCCGCGGGGACAGGAAACGGGGGGAGGGGACCCCAAAAAAAAACCACCCGCGGAACCCCAAAAATTCCAACCGAAAAAAAAATCCCCAAAAAACTCCCGGGATCCCCCAAAAAATCCCACCCGGGACCCCCCCAAAAAAATTCCGGGATCCCCCCCAAAAAACGGGATCCAAAAAAAAAGGCGGACCCCAAAAAAACCCCGACCCTCAAAAAATCTGGGACCTCAAAAATACCACTCGGGACCCCAACAAAAACTCCGCGGGATCCCAAAATAATTCCACCCGGAACCCCCCAAAAATTCCGGGATCCCCCAAAAATTTTGGGATCCAAAAAAAGTCCCGGACTCGACAAAACCTGGGACCCCAAAAAATCTGGGACCCCAAAAATCCCACCCGGGACCACAAAAAAACTCCGTGGGATCCCAAAAAAATCCCACCCGGGATCCCCCCCCCCAAAAAACCGGGATTCCCCCCCAAAAAAAGGGATATCAAAAAAAGGCGGACCCTAAAAAAAACCCCGGACCCCGCAAAATCTGGGACTCCAAAAATCTCATTCAGAACCCCAAAAAACCTCCTGGGATCCCCCCCCAAAAAAATCCGGGATCGTCCAAAAAAACTCCGGACCCCCCCCCTAAAAAATCCGGGACACTTAAAAAGCTTCGGGACCCCCCCAAAAAACTCCCGGACCCCACAAAATCCGGGACCCCAAAAATCCCACCCGGGACCCCAAAAACTCCCATTCAGGACCCCAAAAATTCCCGCGGGACCCCAAAATCCGGCCCGGGAGCCCAATTTTATGGGGGACCCTAAAAGAGGGAACAGGGGGACCCCAAAATTTCCGGGTGACCCCAAAAAAGGGGGGGCAGAGAACTTTGAGGGTTCCGGGGGGACATCAAGAGCTGAGGGGACCCCAAAAGAGACCCTGAAAACCAGATGGGGACCCCAAAGTTTATTGGGGTCCCCAAGAGGGTCGGGGGGACCCCAAAAGTTCCGGGCGACCCCAAATTTTAGGGGGGCGGGGGGGGGCAAAGGTTATGGGGGCGGGGCCGGGAGTTTTTGGGGTTCTCCCGGATTTTGGGGGGGTTTGCCTGGTTTGGGGGGTCCTGGGGGGGTTCGGGGACTTTTTGGGGACCCCCAGACCCGCCCCGGGCTTTGGGGACCCCCCCGGGGCCGCCCCCTGCCCTCCCCTCCCCCTTCCCTTACCGGCAGCGCCGCTCGGGGGCGTGGTCTGGGATGACCACGCCCATAAATGGGAAGAGCAGTGGGTAATTTGTATGCAAGCCACGCCCATTCGTAAGGACCACGCCCCCTCTAAGCGAGGCCTCGCCCCGGCATGAGGAAAGGGGCGGGGCGCGTGATGGGGCGTGGGCTGTGGTGGTCATGCCCATAAAGGGAGAGGCAGTACCGTTATTATGCAGACCACGCCCATAAGCGAGGTCACGCCCCTCACGTGCGGGCACGCCCTCCGGTGTGAGGGGGAAGGGGCGGAGCTGGCGGGGGGAGGGTCCTGAGCACCCCAAAAAAGGATTTTGACCCCAAAAGGGAGGTTCTGACCCCAAAAGGGAGGTTCTGACCCTAAAAGGAGGGACCTGACCCCAAAAAGAGGGTCCTGAGGTGCCCCAAAAGGCTTCTGAGTCCACTGGCAGGGTCCGGTTCTGAGGCGGTTCCCGGCGGGTTTGGGCCGGATTTTGAGGCGATTCCCGCAGGTTTCGGGCGGGCTTTAGGGCAGGTTTGGGCCGGGGTTTGGGCCGGGTTTTAGGGCAGGTTTTAGGGCAGGTTTTAGGGCAGGTTTAGGGCAGGTTCCGGGCGGGTTTCAGGGCAGGTTTTAGGGCGGGTTTAGGGCGGAGCGGGGCGGGGTTTAGGGCGGGTTTAGGCCGCGGAGCGGGCCCATGGCGGAGGCGGCGGAGGGCCGGGTTCGGGGCGGGTTTAGGGCGGATTTGCGGGGGGTTTAGGGCAGTTTAGGGCGGGTTTAGGGCAGTTTAGGGCGTTCTTAGGGCGGGTTTAAGGTTTAGAGCGGGCCCATGGCGGAGGCGGCGCAGGGCCGGGTGCAGGCCGCGGTGGAGAGCGCGGTGCAGGGGCTGGAGCGGGAGCAGATCCGCGGCATGCAGGTACCGGGGACACTCGGGGACACCGGGGGACACCGAGGGGACACGGGGGGGGCAGGCAGGGACGGGTTCGGGGCACCCCCACACACACACGTGGGTGCCCGAGCAGCGCCGGGACCGGCCCCCATACACACCCTGAGACCCTCCCAAATCACTGAGATCCCCCCCAAAAATCACTGAGCCCCGCCCAGTTCATTTTGACCTCCCCCATACACACCCTGAGACCCCCCCTCAATTCACTGTGACCCCTCCATACACCCTCTGTGCCCCCCAAGTGCATCTCCTGTGCCCCCCAACATTACTTGTACTCTCCAACACACCTTGTGGCCCCTTAACACACCCTGTGTCCCCTAAATACCCCGTGTCCCCAACACACCCTGTGCCTTTCACACCCTGTGCCCCCCAGTACATCTCCTGTATCCCTCACGCATTCCCTGTGCTCCCTAAACACACCCTGTGCCCCCCCAGTTCATCCCCTTGTCCCCCTAAATGCACCCTGTGCCCCCCAAGTGCATCTCCTATACCCCTCACACATCCCCTGCGTCCCCCAACACACCCCCTGCCCCCTAAACACACCCTGTGTCCCCCACAGTTCATGTCCTGTGCCCCATAAATACACCGTGTCCCCCAACACATCCTACGCCTTCCAAACCCTGTGCCCCTCCATTCGTTCCCTGTGACCCCCAACACACCCTGTTAACCCCTTGTCCCCCATGTCCCCTGGGTACCCCAAGTCCCCAGGGTGGCCCCCGTTAACCCCTTGTCCCCCCGTGTCCCCAGGGCGCCATGTTCCGCTGCAGCGCGCGGTGCTGCGAGGACGCCGCAGCCTCCATGCAGGAGGTGCAGCGCTGCATCGAGCGCTGCCACGCGCCCCTGGCCCGCGCCCAGGCCATCGTCACCGCCGAGCTCGAGCACTTCCAGGTGAGGAGGGGGCACCGGGACCCCCGGGGACAGCACCAGGACCCCCCCGAGACCCCTGGGGACAGCACTGGGACAGCACTGGGACCCCCTGGGACAGCACTGGAACCCCTGGGGACAGCACTGGGACCCCTGGGACAGCACTGGGACCCCTGGGACAGCACCGGGATAGCACTGAGATAGCACTGAGATAGCACTGGGACCCCTGGGGACAGCACTGGGACCCCTGGGACAGCAATGGGACCCCCGGGGACAGGACCAGGACCCCCCCGAGACCCCTGGGGACAGCACTGGGACAGCACTGGGACCCCCTGGGACAGCACTGGGACCCCTGGGCAGGATGTGAGCCCCCAGTCCCTGCAACCCCAGTGCCCCCTACACCAGGTCCATCCCCTGATCCCCCCAGTCCTGTGCCGACCCCCAGTGTCCCCAGTGTCCCCAGTGACTGTGCCATCCCCAGGACCGGTTGAGCCGCTGCTCGCTGCAGTGCTCGGACCAGGCCAAGGACGCCCTGGACTCGGGGGGCTCGGAGCCGCGCGTGCGGGGCCAGCTGGACGCCTGCCTGGCCACCTGCGGGGAGCAGCACCTGCGCCTCGTGCCCGCCATGGCCAAGAAGATGCGGGACGGGCTGGCCAGCATCCAGCAGTGACAGCGGGGACACCCCCGGGACACCCCGGGGACACCCCCGCAGCAGCACACACTCATTAAAGGCTAAGGTGGCACCTCCCAACAACCGCGGGTGCTGCTGGGGGTGATGGGGGAAACTGGGGGGCACTGGGGAACTGGAGGTGATGGGGGGAACTGGGAGAGATGGGGGAGAACTGGCGGGACTGGGGGGCACTGGGGGTGGTGGGTGGCACCGGGATGGGCGATAGAGGGTGATGGGGGGCACTGGGGGAACTGGGGGTGATTGGGTGGGCGCTGAGGGGACACTGCAGGTAAGGAGGGGTATTGGGGGGTGATGCTTGGGAACAGTGGCACCCACACACACGTGTGACCCTGTGCACACACGCACACTCACACAGGTGTGCTCACCTGCACACGCGCACACCGCGTGCCCGTTCGCACCGCACACGATGGGGGCCATGCCGCCGTACCTCCCCGTGTAGCCGCGCACTCCCCTCACCGCCCCCTGCTTCGCTCCCTTCCCGCCCCGCTGCCTTCCCCTGGCTGCGCCGCTACTCGGGTGAGTGCGGTAGCGCCCCGAGCGCCGCCATTGGCTGCACGGCAGGGACGGGCCGGGGGCTGCGGGCGCCATGAGCAAAGCGCACCCGCCCGAGCTGAAAAAGTGCGTCCGGACGGGCCCGGGCTGCACCGGGGAGGGAGGGGAGCCGAGCACGGTGTGGGGGGAAGCGGGCACTGGGCACCGGAACGGCGCGGTCCGCCGCTTGCCGGTGTCCCGGCGTGCATCGCCGCTTGCCGCTGCCCCGCTGCAATGGCGGCGGGAGGGGGCGGTTCGTGAGGGGATAATGGCGGGGGGCTCCCGCCCCGTCCCCAGCCGCCGGTGCTCACCCGCTGCCTTCTCGTTGCAGGTTCATGGACAAGAAGCTGTCGTGTGAGTCGTGGAACTGATCCCACCCCGATCCTCTGCCCCGGGACCCCCGGCCCGCCCTGATGCCCTCACGGTGCCCGGGGACCCTCACGGTCATCGACGAGTGCGTGGAGATGGCGGCGGGCAGCGGAGCAATATCGGCAGGGTGCTGAGGGCACTGGGAACGGGGTGGTGAGGGCACTGGGAGCACTGGGATCGGGGTGCTGAGGGCACTGGGAGTACTGGGAGCAGAGTGGTCAGTACCACTGGGAGCACTGGTGGAACCGTGTGTGCGGAATGAGCGGGAAGTTTAAGGGACAGGAATGGGAATTCAGCAGAGCTTCGGGTGCTTCTCAGCTTCCCCCCTCCAGGTGATCCGAGGGAACAGCATCATCATGCTGGAAGCTTTGGAACGAGTATAAACCCCTGGAAAACCTCAAATTCCCACCCATGAATTCCATTCCCTTGTCCAAGACTCTGTTCATGAGAGTACAGTTATTTGGTTTTGTTATTAAATCAGTTTTGTAATGGTTGACTTAACTCAAGCCTTTCTCACATCAATTTTTGGCAGTTAATTCCACTCCCAACCCTGGGAAAACTCATGGAAAACTTTAATATATTGATGTGAATGTTAAATTTGTGCTGGTTTTGGTGGTTTTCTCCTTAAAAAACCCTCAAGTTGTTAAATTCTTTATTAGCTTCATACCTGAACACAGCAATGGATATTTTTCCTCTTTCCCACCCATTTTGGCAACTCCCACCACCCCATTCCCCCCAGTTTCCACCCTGAGGAAAAATTCATTGGCAGGAAAAGTTGGGGCAGAGGGATGGACAGCCAGGGAGTCGATATTCCCAGCTGGAGGGCACTTTTGGGGTCAATATGGCCCTTTTAATGAATTCCCTAATCTCAGACAGGGATAAATCAAGGAGTTTGAAGAATTTTAGTGAGGAAAATGTCCCGGCTTACTTGGGAACACTTCTCTGCTCCTGCTCCCTCCAGAGTTGCCCAAAGAGCTTCCAGGTGGCACCAGGGGAGGTCAGGATGAGATATTGGGAGGAATTTTGTCATGGAAGGAAGGCTTGTCCAGCTGAGGCTGTGGCAGAGTGATCAGCCCTTGGAAGTGTCCAAACAACGCACGGACGCGGCACTTGAGGAGATCGCTAATGGTGAACGCGGTTGGGCTGATGGCTGGACTTGAGGGTCCTAACAGCTTCGAGACTCTTGATGGTCGTGAAGGTTCTTGAGGGTCTTGAAGATCCTAATGGCCTTGAAAGTTTTGATGATCTTGGAGATCCTGAAGATCTTCAAAGTTTTGATGTTCTTGATGGTCTTGAAGTTCTTGAAACTCGTCCGACCTTAAGGATCCCCTGATCCAATGAAACACCTCCTAGGAGGGGTGAAGCACTGAGTTCATTAGTGTTAATTATGGCATCTTGAAGGTCTTAATGTTCTTGAAGGTCACGATGATCTTGAAGACCTTCCAGCCGTAGGAATGCCGTGATCATAAGAAACATCTCCTTGGAGGGGCAAAATATGGAGTTCATTAGTGTTAATTACGGCATCTTGAAGGTCTTGATGTTCTTGAAGATCTTGAAGGTCATGATGTACTTGAAGACCCTCCAGTCATAAGGATCCAGTGATCGTATGAAACACGTCCTTGGAGGGATGAAGTATGAAGTTCATTAGAGTTAACTACGGCATCTTGATGGTCTCAAAGGTCTTGATGTTCTTGAAGATCTTGAAGATCATGATGATCCTCAACCCTCCAATCATAAGGATCCCATGATCCTATGAAACACCTCCTTGGAGGGGAAAACTATAGAGTTGGTTAGTGTTACTTACGGCATCTTGAAGGTCTTGATGTTCGTGAAGATGTTGAAGATCATGATGATCTTGAAGACCTTCCAACTGTCGGAATCCTGTGATCCTACGGAACACCTCGTAGGAGGGGCGCAGCTCATAGTTCATTAGCGCTAATTAAGCCCCGGGGGCGTGTCAGAGCTCCGTTTTGAGCCTCTCGTGCAGGTCCTCCTGGTCGACGCTGGCGCCGTGGCCGTGCCAGCGGTGGAAGGCGAGCAGGGCGGCGTTGCGGGCGGCGATGGCGCTCATCTCCATGGCGCTGGCGGCGCGCTCCAGCCCGTTCAGGTAGTAGAGCTGCTCGTGCAGCACGATGGGGGGAAACCTCTCGGGAGCGCTGTACTGGGGATACGCCAGCCACGGCTTCACCTTCACCGAGTCGTAGGAGGAGAAGAGCAGATTGAGCTGCTCCTTGCTGAGCTCCTCGTTGGAAAACACCTTCCAGACGGCCGAGGGCAGCGGCAGCTTCTCGCCCGTGCCCGTGTCACCCACGGGGGGCTCCAGGTTCACGCTGTTGAAGAACAGTTTGGGATTGTCCGTGGTGAAAATGGCCCCAAAGGGAAAGGCCTGGGGGTCCTGGTAGCCGAAGAAGGAGGTGTTCAAGCGCCCGTGCACCAGGGTGGTGAAGATCTGCTGATAGGGACTGGGGAATTCCGGGATGGGAGGGTCGAAGTTGCGGAAGGTGATGTCGGCCATCTTGCGGCCCAGCGGCGCCGCGATGAGCACGATGTCGTAGGTGTCCCCTGTGAGCCCTGAGGACGTGTTGTAGGTGACCTCGTAGAGCTTCACCGTGTCCCCTGTGGAGAGCAGCTCGGTTATCCTGACCTGTGCTGGGATCCCACAATGCCACCAACATTTGGGTTCATCCATTAGTGCAGCTGGGTTTGGAGCCCTGTTTTCATGGAATGGGTTGGGCTGGAAGGGATCCTAAAGTCCATCCAGTTCCACGGCAGGGACACCTTCCTCTATCCCAGCTTGCTCCAAGCCTCATCCAGCCTGGCCTTGGACACTCCAGGGATCCAGGGACAGCCACAGCTCCTCTGGGAATCCCATCCCAGCCCCGCCTCAGCCTCCCAGGGAGGAATTTTCATTTTGAAAGACTCCAAGGGGCCTTGGATACTCTCCAGTGTCACCATCCCCTCCCCACTGAAGGGAACTCCAGCCCCACTCACCACCACGCTGGTGTCTGGTTTTTGGCTCTATGGACACGACAGTTCCCGGGATAACCTCGGCCTTAGAGGAGTAGATGAGGCCGGAGCACACGAGTTTGTTCCCCCCTTTCACAGACCAAAGGCCCGACTCCAACCAGCCTGCAAGGAGAACACCTGCAAGGAAACCACCTCTGTCAAAGCAGGGAACCACTGGAAAAACAAACTGCAAAATCAGGGGGGGTTAACATCCCTTTGGGACACAGAGCAGGGAGCCAGAGAGCAGGAACCCAACACCCAGGATGGGCGGCTCCTCCACACACTCACCTACAAAGCCGTTGACGGTGACCCCTTGGCCATAAGCGAATCTCATGATGGGACACACCACCTGGTTGATGAATTTCTGGGAGAAGCCTGCTTTCTGCATGGCCTCGTCGATGCTCTGGTTCAGCAGCCGCGCGAAGTCGTCGCCGCCCAGGGCGTGCAGCAGGCGCTCGTTGCTGCTGAAGGCGTAGTCGTGCATCTGGTACCGGTAGATCCTGTCAGTGCACACAGGGATTGTCCCGGCAGTGAGCTCTGGCCCTGGGACCCGCGGGGAGCCCACGGGGTGGCTCTGTGGGGCTGCAGGACAAGGAGGCTCAAGAGGGCAGGTTCAGGTTCCAGACTGGGGATTTTTAGGAGGGTGGAGCAGCTGCACCATCCCTGGAAGTGCCCAAGGACGGAGCTTGGAGCCACCAGGGACAGAGCAAGGTGTCCTTAAGGTCCTTTGCCACTTTTTCCCCCTCAGGACCCCAGCCCACCTCATGAACTTGTCCAGGATGTCCTCCACCCACATGGACATGCGCAGGGGGTTGAGGCCGTAGTGCCACAGCAGCTTGGGGCGGTTGATGAAGGACCAGCTGCTCTCCTCAAACACAAATTCCTCCCCATTGTAAACGCCTGAGGGGCTGCCCTGGAGTGTGTTGGCTGAAAGGCCTTTGGGAAAAGGACAAAAAAGGTAATTTAGGGAAAGGCAGCACTATTCTACCTCAGATTTAATTTCCTCAGATAACCTGGCTTTGTCCTGATAATGGTGAGTGATTGAAGATTAGAGTGCCAAAGAGTGGAAAGGGGAATTAGCCCTTGATCACGGGCCAGGGAATGATTGGAGGTGGTTTTTGGACCTGTATGATGCAATTCATGGGTCACCTGTGTGGAGGGGCCAGACCATTCTCTTTGGGATGTGGATTTCCTTTGCCTGTAGTGGGGCATGGGGGAGGTGATGGTGGGCTATTCGGGAAGGAAAGTGGCCTGTGAGTGACAGATACAGGACAAAGGTGCTTACTATGGAACTATATGGGGGAATATTGGGAAAAGGATTGGAACTGTTGGGGAAGGATATGGGGGTTATATTGGGAAAAGAAGGGAGGGCTATTCGGGAAGGATATGGGGCGCTGCTGGGGAATTATATGAGGGCTACTGGGGATGGATAATGGGCTACCAAGGGGATGTTCCCCAGCAGATTAGGACCCAGAGCACCCCAGGGGGACCATTTTGCGTCTGAGGGACAATTTTGGGACTGGGAAACACCAAGGTGGAGTGTCCATGCTCACCCAGCTCCTGGACAAAATGCTTCATGTGCAGGTTGAGGGGGTGGATCACGGACCCCCCTGCCTCGTAGCTGGCCCCCTCCACGTCCAGCGTGTCCAGCCGGCCGCCCAGCGCTGCCTTCTCCAGCACGTGCAGCTGCACGCTGCGGCCGAACTTCTGCCGCAGGAAATACGCGGCGGCCGAGCCGCCAATCCCGCCGCCCACCACGGCTGCGAGAAGGGGGCACGGTCACACTCACAGCCCCAGGAACCCCCACCTCACACAGCCCCCTCACAGACCCCTCATGGGCCTGTGCACGACAGATCCCGTCATGGCAACCCCCTCACTGATCCCTCACAGACCCCTGCATGACAGATCCCCTCTGGGGAATTCTCTCACACACCCCTCATGGCCCCGCCACCCCAATCCCCTCAAAGGAGCCCCCTAATTTCCCATGTCCCCCTCACAAGGCCCCCCTTGACCTTCAAGGACCTTAAGGGGTCCCCCATTGCACCTTCCTCACAGATCCCCTCAAAGGATCCTCTCTTCACACTCCCCTGACCCTCACAGATCCCTCACTGTTCCCCCCACTTCAGATCCCTCAAGGGACACCCCCATGCCCCATTACTCCCTGACCCACATAGGTCCCCTCAGGGGCCTCCCATGACAGATCCCTTTAGTGTCCTTTAAAGAATTCTCCCTTATCCTCACGGATCCTCCCAAAGGATCCCAGTGGCACCCCCTGCTCCTCATGAGATCTCCTCATCCCTTCAAGGGACACGGCCTCACACCGCCTCTGACGGATCTCCTTAAGAGATCTCCCCTGAGCTTTCCCCTCAGATCCCTCTCCGGGTCCCCGTCTCTGACACAACCGCCTCCCCTCAGCCCGCGGCCATCGCCCGCTATGTCCCCGTTCGCACCGATCTTGGAGGGCCCATGGCGGAGGCTGAGGGCGGGCGGGCAGAGCCCGGCGAGCAGGAGCAGCGGCAGGAGACGGCCGAGGCCCGGCATGGCGGCGGGGAAGGGCAGAGGGCGATGGGCGGGCAGAGGGCGATGGGCGGGCCGGGGGCGCACGGAACTTTTGTGTCCCTCTGAACTGTTATCCTGAATTACGAAATCCGTCCTTTTATCCTGAATTCGAAAGTCCTTTCTTTTACTTCATTTCCCTTTAATTACTTCAGTTTAACTTCATTACTTTAATTTTCCCGGCCCCTCAGCCCGCCCGCCCGCTCGCCGCCATCTTGCGAGGAGCCGGCGTCGCTCGGGCTGCCCAGGGCTCACGGGGCCGCCCCGGCGGGCGGGAACAGCCGGGGAGGGCGGCGACGCCGCCATGGAGGATGAAATGCCCAAGACCCTGCGCACATGTGAACACATCAGACACACACGTGTGCACATGTGGACACACATGTACACAGGCAGACACACAAAACATGCGCACACACGCACCGCACACGGTGTGGGCCATGCCGCCGTACCTCCCCGTGTAGCCGCGCACTCCCCTCACCGCCCGCTACTTCCCCCCCTTTGCGCCCCGCTTCCTTCCCCTGGCTGCGCCGCTACTCGGGTGAGTGCGGTAGCGCGCCGCGCGCCGCCATTGGCTGGCGCTAGGGGACGCACGGCGCGGTGACGTCAGAGCGCGGCAGCGCGGCAGAGACGGGCCGGGGGCTGCGGGCGCCATGAGCAAAGCGCACCCGCCCGAGCTGAAAAAGTGCGTCCGGAGGGGCCGGGGCTGCACCGGGGGGCGAGGGGAGGCGGGCACGGTGTGGGGGAAGCGGGCACCGGAACGGCGTGCACCGCCGCTTGCCGGTGCCCCGCTGCAATGGCGGCGGGAGGGGGCGGTTCGTGAGGGGATAATGGCGGGGGTCTCCCGCCCCGTCCCCAGCCGCCGGTGCTCACCCGCTACCTTCTCGTTGCAGGTTCATGGACAAGAAGCTGTCGTGTGAGTTGTGGAACTGATCCCACCCCGATCCTCTGCCCCGGGACCCCCGGCCCGCCCTGATCCCCTCACGGTGCCCGGGGATCCCCGCCCGCCCCCCAGCAGGGCCCGGTTTTGGGGACCCTCACAGAGCCCAGGGAGGGGGTCCCGGCTGCTGGGGCTGATGCTCTGGTCTGCCCCCTGCAACATCCCTGATTGATTTCATGCCTTGTAGCTCGTTAATTAAAATTCTAATTCGTTCATTAAGCCGTAATTCATTAATTTAACTATAAGATGAGTTGAAAATTCATTCTTTTCCCCTTGTCTCATTATGGGTTGTGCTCAGTCCTTCCTTCCCATTCACCCCCTTCGGGTCCCGCTCATTCCAAGCTGCAGATTTGGGGCCAAACGGTCCCGTTTTGGGAACTGTTCCCCCTTTAACCCCTGCATTCCCGCAGTGAAGCTGAACGGCGGCCGGCACGTGCAGGGCATCCTGCGGGGCTTCGACCCCTTCATGAACCTGGTGATCGACGAGTGCGTGGAGATGGCGGCAGGCGGGCAGCAGAACAACATCGGCATGGTGGTGAGGGCACTGGGGGCACTGGGAATGGGGTTGGGAGGGCACTGGAACCACTGGGAGCAGGGTGCTGAGGGCACTGGGAGCACTGGGAGCAGGGTGATGGGGGCACTGGGAGCACTGGAAGCAGGGTGCTGAGGGCACTGGGAGCACTGGTGGAGCTGTGTGTGGAATGAGCAGGAGGTTTGGTGAGGAACAGGAATGGAAAATCCATCTGTTTTCATCCTCATGGGGGAATTGCAGCCAAATTTTCAGGGATTTTTGGGGAAACAAACTGAAACAAGCTGTTACCTTCGATCAGAGGTAACCTCTCTCACCTTCCCCGTTTCAGGTGATCCGAGGGAACAGCATCATCATGCTGGAAGCTTTGGAACGGGTATAAACCCCTGGAGAACCCCAAATCCCCACCACCACTTCCATTCCCTTGTCCACGATGCCGCCCACGCGTGAACAATTATTTTGGTTTTGTTATTAAATCAGTTTTGTAATGGTTGACCTAACTCAAGCCTTTGTCACATCAATTTTTGGCAGCTGGGTGTTAATTCTGCTCCTAACCCTGGGAAAACTCATGGAAAACCTTTTCATTTATGGGAGTGGGTGTTAAATTTGTGCTATTTTTGGTGGTTTTCTCTTTCAAAACATGGACACTTAACAATTCTTTATTAACTCTTTCATACCTGAACACAGCAATGGACACTGGTGGTTTTTCCTCTTTCCCACCCATTTTGGCAGCTCCCAGCAGCCCATCTTCTCCCTGAGGAATTTTTCTTTGGCAGGAAAAGTTGTTCTGGCTTACTTGGGAACGCTTCACTGCTCCTGTTCCCTCCAGAGCTGGCCACACAGCTTCCAGGTGGCATCAGGGGACATCAAGATGAGATATTGGGAGGAATTTTGTCATGGAAGGAAGGCTTGTCCAGCCTAGGCTGTGGCAGAGTCAGAATCCCTGAAAGTTTCCAAAAAACACATGGACGCGGCACTTGAGGAAATCGTTAACGGTGAACGCAGTTGGGTTGATGGTTGGACTTGAGGGTCTTGAGGGTCTAGAAGGTCTTGAAGGTTTTGATGATCCTGAAGGTCTTGATCTTCTTGAAACTCATCCAACCTTAAGCATCCCCGGATCCTATGAAACTCCTCCTTGGAGGAGCAAAGTATGGAGTTCATTAGAGTTCATTACAGCATCTTGAAGGTCTTGACGTTTTTGAACATCTTGAAGGTCTTCCAGTCTTAAGGATCCCTTGATCCTACGAAACACCTCCTTGGAGGGGCGAAGCATGGAGTTCATTAGAGTTACTGATGGTATCTTGAAGGTCTTGATGGTCTTGAAGATCTTCCAGTCTTAAGGATCCCGTGATCCTACGAAACACCTCCTTGGAGGGGCGAAGCATGGAGTTCATTAGAGTTACTGATGGTATCTTGATGGTCTTGAAGCTCTTCCCAAATTCTAGGATCCCATGATCCCATGAAACACCTCCTTGGAGAGACAAAGTATGGAGTTCATTAGAGTTAATTACGGCATCTTGAAGGTCTTGATGATCTTGAAGACCTTCCAAATATAGGAATCCTGTGATCCTACGAAACACCTCGTAGGAGGGGCGCAGCTCATAGTTCATTAGCGCTAATTAAGCCCCGGGGGCGTGTCAGAGCTCCGTTTTGAGCCTCTCGTGCAGGTCCTCCTGGTCGACGCTGGCGCCGTGGCCGTGCCAGCGGTGGAAGGCGAGCAGGGCGGCGTTGCGGGCGGCGATGGCGCTCATCTCCATGGCGCTGGCGGCGCGCTCCAGCCCGTTCAGGTAGTAGAGCTGCTCGTGCAGCACGATGGGGGGAAACCTCTCGGGAGCGCTGTACTGGGGATACGCCAGCCACGGCTTCACCTTCACCGAGTCGTAGGAGGAGAAGAGCAGATTGAGCTGCTCCTTGCTGAGCTCCTCGTTGGAAAACACCTTCCAGACGGCCGAGGGCAGCGGCGGCTTCTCGCCCGTGCCCGTGTCACCCACGGCGGACACCACACCCAGGCTGTTGAAGAACAGTTTGGGATTGTCCGTGGTGAAAATGGCCCCAAAGGGAAAGGCCTGGGGGTCCTGGTAGCCGAAGAAGGAGGTGTTCAAGCGCCCGTGCACCAGGGTGGTGATGGTCTGGTGGTAGGGATTGGGGAATTCCGGGATGGGAGGGTCGAAGTTGCGGAAGGTGATGTCGGCCATCTTGCGGCCCAGCGGCGCCGCGATGAGCACGATGTCGTAGGTGTCCCCTGTGAGCCCCGAGGACGTGTTGTAGGTGACCTCGTAGAGCTTCACCGTGTCCCCTGTGGAGAGCAGCTCGGTTATCCTGACCCTGCTGGCCCTGGCATTCCAAAATTTGGGTTTATCCATTAGTGCAGCTGGGTTTGGAGCCCTGTTTTCATGGAATGGGTTGGGCTGGAAGGGATCCTAAAACCCATCCAGCCTGGCCTTGGACACTCCAGGGATGCAGGGACAGCCACAGCTCCTCTGGGAATCCCATCCCAGCCCCTCCCCAGCCTCCCAGGGAGGAATTTTCATTTAGAAACTCCAAGGGGCTGAGGTTGTTCTCCAGTGTCACCAGCCCCACTCACCACCACGCTGGTGTCTGGTTTTTGGCTCTATGGACACGACAGTTCCCGGGATAACCTCGGCCTTGGAGGAGTAGATGAGGCCGGAGCACACGAGTTTATTCCCCCCTTTCACAGACCAAAGGCCCGACTGCACTCCGGCCAGGGACACAGCACCTGCAAGGAAACCACCTCTGTCAAAGCAGGGAAACACTGGAAAAACAAACTGCAAAATCAGGGGGGATTAACATCCCTTTGGGACACAGAGCTTGGAGCCAGGGAGCAGGAACCCAACATCCAGGATCAGTGTTCACTTTTGTCAGTGTTCACTCCTCCCATGGGGCAGCAATTGTTGTTGGACCCAGATGACTTTACCCATTGCAAGCATCAGCCCTTTATTATCCTTCAAAAAGACTTCCAAACCTTTCCCCATTGCTGGTGGACTCGAATGACTGACACCTAAGATGGCGGCCAGCATCAGCCCTTCATTATCCTTTAGAGTAAACTTCCATCTTTTCTCTGTAAGTGGGCAGCACCACGCAACACTGACTCATCTCTTCTTCTCTCTTCTTTCTTCCTCTTCCTCACCGCTGCCCAACCCACTCTTCTATACCACACATCCTTACTGGACAGGTCAAGGCTGCTTCCATTCTTTGGTAATTAGTACAGCTGCCAGCTCATCAAGGTCAAGGCTGCCCACAGAACCATCTCTGTTCTCTTCCAATCCATTCTCCACACCCAGGACGGGCGGCTCCCTCAAACACTCACCCACAAAGCCAGGGATGGTGACCCCTTGGCCGTAATTCACCCTCATGGCCGGACACACCACCTGGTTGATGAATTTCTGGGAGAAGCCTGCTTTCTGCATGGCCTCGTCGATGCTCTGGTTCAGCAGCCGCGCGAAGTCGTCGCCGCCCAGGGCGTGCAGCAGGCGCTCGTTGCTGCTGAAGGCGTAGTCGTGCATCTGGTACCGGTAGATCCTGTCAGTGCACACAGGGATTGTCCCGGCAGTGAGCTCTGGCCCTGGGACCCGCGGGGAGCCCACGGGGTGGCTCTGTGGGGCTGCAGGACAAGGAGGCTCAAGAGAGCAGGTTCAGGTTCCAGACTGGGGATTTTTAGGAGGGTGGAGCAGCTGCACCATCCCTGGAAGTGTCTAAGGACGGAGCTTGGAGCCACCAGGGACAGAGCAAGGTGTCCCATGGCATGAGGTGTCCTTAAGGTCCTTTGCCACTTTTTCCCCCTCAGGACCCCAGCCCACCTCATGAACTTGTCCAGGATGTCCTCCACCCACATGGACATGCGCAGGGGGTTGAGGCCGTAGTGCCACAGCAGCTTGAGGAGGTTGATGAAGGACCAGCTGCTCTCCTCAAACACAAATTCCTCCCCGTTGTAAATGCCTGCGAGGCTGCCCTGGGGTGTAGCGACCGAGAGGCCTTTGGGAAAAGGACAGAAAAGGTAATTTAGGGAAAGGCAGCGCTATTCTACCTCAGATTTAATTTCCTCAGATAACCTGGCTTTGTCCTGATAATGGTGAGTGATTGAAGATTAGAGTGCCACAGTGTGGAAAGGGGAATTAGCCCTTGATCACGGGCCAGGGAGTGATTGGAGGTGATTTTTGGATCTTTATGATGCCATAAGGGGGTCACCTGTGGACAGGGGTGAAACCGTTCCCACTGTGTTTACTTTACCTGCAGTGGGGCTGGGGTACCACAGGGGGCATGGTGGAGGTGATGGGGGGCTGTTGGGGAAGAAAATAGCCTGTGAGGGAGGGATATTGGAGAAAGGTGATCACGAGGGAACTATATGGGGGGAATATTGGGAAAAGAAGGCAGGCTATTGGGGGGGTACTTGAGAAGGAAATGAGGGCTACTGGGGACGGATAATGGGCTACCAAGGGGATGTTCCCCCAGCAGATTAGGACCCAGAGCACCCCGGGGGGATAATTTTCCTATCAAGACACAATTTTGGCACTGGGGGCCAATACTCACCCAGCTCCTGGACAAAATGCTTCATGTGCAGGTTGAGGGGGTGGATCACGGACCCCCCTGCCTCGTAGCTGGCCCCCTCCACGTCCAGCGTGTCCAGCCGGCCGCCCAGCGCTGCCTTCTCCAGCACGTGCAGCTGCACGCTGCGGCCGAACTTCTGCCGCAGGAAATACGCGGCGGCCGAGCCGCCGATCCCGCCGCCCACCACGGCTGCGAGAAGGGGGCACGGTCACACTCACAGCCCCAGGAACCCCCACCTCACACAGCCCCCTCACAGACCCCTCATGGGCCTGTGCACGACAGATCCTCTCAAGGATCTGTCCTTTCCTCTCAAGGGAGCGCCTCACAGACTCCTCATGGCCTCCCCACCCCAATCCCCTCAAGGAAACCCCTGTCATATCCCCTGTCCCTCAAAGATCCCCTCACAGGCGCCCCTTACCTTCAGGGGGTCCCGTCTTGCACCTTCTTCACAGACTCCCTCCCAGCCTCCCTGACCCTCACAGATCCCTCATGGGTCCTTGCACTTAAGATCCCTCACGGCACACGCCGCCATACTCCCTGACTCACATAGGTCCCCTCAGCGTCCTCCCATGATAGATCCCCTCAAAGTCCCATAAAGCATCCTCTGCTCACTCCTTCCTCACAGATCCCCTCAAAGGATCCCAGGGGCACCCCCTGCTCGTCACAGATGCCCTCATCCCTTGAAGGGACACCGCCTGTGACAGAACTCCTTCAGAGCTCCCCCTGAGCTTTCCCCTCACGGATCCCTCCCCGGGTCCCCGTCCCTGCCAGCCGCCCTCCATCACACAACCGCCTCCGCTGAGGCCGCGTTCGCACCGATCTTGGAGGGCCCATGGCGGAGGGTGAGGGCGAGCGGGCAGAGAGAGGCGAGCAGCAGCGTCAGGAAGCGGCGGAGGCCCGGCATGGCGGCGGGGAAGGGCAGAGGGCGATGGGCGGGCTGGAAGTGCAGTTCGGGCCGGCTGCGGACAGCGGGATCATGAAGGACACTGAGAGGCGGTGTTCCCCAACCGCGCCGCTGGTGTAGTGGTATCATGCAAGATTCCCATTCTTGCGACCCGGGTTCGATTCCCGGGCGGCGCACATCCCTTTTACTTTTCTTCGAATTCTTTTATCCTGAATTCCAAAGTTTTTTCTTTTACTTCCTTTACTTTAAATTACTTTAGTTTAATTCCTTTATTTTTATTTCCTCGCCCCTCTAGAAGGCGCCCCTTTTCTTGGTGCCCACAAATACGTTCTCACCCAGCTTTTAATCTCTTTATTTTTAATCCCTTTACTTTAATTACTTTATTTTTAACACCTTGGTTTTAAATTCCTTTCCTTTAAAATCTTTTCTTTCAAACGCCTTTATTTTAACTCCTTTATTTTTATTCCTCCCCCCAAGGCCTCTGTTGCTGGTCCCCACATGAACCTTTTCATCCCGCTTTTAAACCCTTCATTTTTGATACTTTAATTTTTAAATTCTCCATTTATAATCCCTCTGATTATTACATTTGAACGAATTTATTTTAATTACTTTATTTTAGTGATCTTTATTTTGGTAATCTTTATTTTAGTCCCTATAAACTTTATTTCACCATCCCGGTGCCCCGTTCCCCATGCCCATGTGTCCCCTTTCACTTTCAATTCTTCCATTTTTAATCCTGTAATTTAAAACTTAATTTTAAATACCTCTATATTAACTCCTTTAGCTCGTTTACTTTTTATTCCTTTAACTCCCTTTATTTTTATTTCCCAGCCCTGCTGTCCCCATTCCTCCATGTCCCTGACCTGCATATCCCTTTCCACCGCGGTTTTAACCCCTTCTAATTATTTTCTTTTTACTTCTTTAATTTTCAATTCCTTTCTTTCAACACTTTTATTTTCATACCTTTAGTGCCATTTCCCTGCTCTGATGCCCGCCAGCACCTTTTCACCCCGCTTTTAAGCGGTTTTCTTTGAACACTTTTATTTTTAAGCCGATTCTTTTAAATAATTTCATTTCTCACCCCTATTTTTAAACGCCTTTTAAATCTCTTCATTTCTCACCCTTTTATTTTTAACGCCTTTTAAATCCCTTCATTTCTCACCCCTTTTACTTTTAACGCCTTTATTTTAAATCACTTTTCACCACTTTTTTTCGCCTTCCCCGAGCGGCCGCGCATGCGCGGAGCGGCCTCGCGTCCCCGCGCCGTTCCCGCGCTCTCCCCGCGCACGCGCGTTCCCGCCCCCGCCCCCCCCCGGCCCCTCAGCCCGCCCGCCCGCCGCCATCTTGCGAGGAGCCGCCGCGGGACCGTCCGCCGGCGGGGCCGGCGCCGCTCGGGCTGCCCGGGCTGCCCAGGGCTCACGGGGCCGCCCCGGCGGGCGGGAAGAGCCGGGGCGGGCGGCGGCGGCGCCATGGAGGATGAAATGCCCAAGACCCTGTGAGTGGGGAGGGGGCGAGACCGCCTATTGTTCCCGGCTCCGCGGGGAGGGGCGGCCCGGGGTCGCCTCACGGACGGGGCCCCTCAGGGCTCCGCCGCGGAGCCTCGGCCGCCCGCAGTGCTGCGGGGCTGAGGGGCAGCCGGCCCCCTCCGGCAGCGACGGAGCCCGGCTCCCGCGGTAGTGCTGCCCTTTCCCCGGCGCAGTGCTGGGCACCGCCGGCCTGCCCTCCGCTCCGGGCGTTCCCCTGGGCCTCCAGCTCGCACCTGGAGGGCCAGGGCTGTGTGGAAGCTGTGTGTCCCTTCCCCTGTACGTCCCAACTCACATCTGGAGAGAAAAGGGGTCTGCAAGGTGTGTGCCCCTTGCCAGTCCATGCCCGGTCACACCCGGAGGGAAAAGCGGCCAGGAAGGTGTGTCCCCCTTCTGTTGGATAGAAAGGGGGTCTGGAAAGCGTGTGCCACTCTCTGCAATCTATCCCAAGTCACATCTGGAGGGAAAAGTGACCAGGAAGGTGTGTCCCTCTTCTCCTGGATAGAAAGGGGGTCTGGAAAGTGTGTGCCACTCTCCGCGGTCTATCCCAGGTCACATCTGGAGGGAAGGCAGTGTGGAAGGTGTCCCCTCCCTGGTACATCTGCACACATCTGGAGGGAAGGGGCTCTAAGGTGTGTGTGCCCCTGTCCATCCCAGCCCCTGGGATGATCCGAGTCCCTTCCACCCCAAACCATTCCTGGTGAGGATCCTGTCCCTCTGGATGATCCATGAAGGGTTTTGTGAGTGCCTGGCTGGATTTTGGCCTTGGCACACAGCTGGAGGCCCCTGGCCTGCTCAGCAGCTCCATAGGAATGACCAGGCACTGCCCATGAATCCACGGCTTGTCCCACCGTTCAAAGCACTCTCTGAACCTGTTGCTTCCCACAGAGTGAATTAGGAATTAAGAAGCCACTCCAGGGGAGGTGTAGGTTGGATTTTAGCAAAAGGTGCTGCAGCACCCGACTGCTGTGCACACCTGGGCTGTTCCCCTCCTTGTCCCAGGCAGGTGTTACTGGAGCAGCTTTCCCTTGTTTGGATCAGGGGAATCAGGCCCCACTCTTGCCATCCCACCCCCAGAAGCCTTGTTCAGCAGTGTGGCAGGGAGGGAAGGAGGGAATCATTGCAAGCTGAGGGATTGTTGTGCCACAGGACAGCAGGACCCCGACGTGCCTCACCCCAGCTGTCCTGAGCACTCCCTGCTTCCCCAATCCCGCTGTTTTCCCACATTTTGGGAGCTGTGCCTGCCTCTGCACACACAGTGTTGGTGTGTTTGTTTGGGAAGGTGTTTCCCCCATCCCAGGCCTCCTGTGGTGGCCTCCATGTGTGCCAAGGAATGCAGGTCCCTGTCCTGGAGCACGTGCAGCTGCTGGCACACACAGAACACCACAAAAGAGCTGCAGGATCGCCGAGTGCTGCCTTGAAACAGCTCAGGGCTCAGCAGATCCAGGCTGGGATTTCTGTCACTCCCTCCCCGTGGCTCTCTGGGGTCATACAGGGAATTGTCACCAGGTCGGGTTGGGAAGGGGCAGAAAGTGCAGCTCAGGTTGGGTGTTCAGCCTCTCTGAGCCCCCTCTCAGCTGGACATGCTGGGGGGAGAATGCCCTGCTGTTCATTTAATTGCCTTAATGAGGTGCTCTGATCCCTCCTTGTTTCACCATTCTGAGGAAACAAAGCCTGGAAAGGGTTTTTAAAACCCAATCCTTTCTCCTGCCTAAAAGTTGCTTTAATAATTAGCACAGAGCTCCTGGATGAGCCATTCCTGTCAGAACTGTGTCTCCTTCCCCCATAAGCAAAGCTTGGAGCACAAACAGATCCTGGATGTGCTGCTGGTTGTTTTTGTGCCCCTCTGGGGGCACTGCAGCTGCCCCAGGCTGGTTCCAGGGCTGGCATTTGGCCACGATTCCCGGGCTGAGGTTTTCCCCACAGGACATTCCTGTGCAGGAGCTGTGGCTGCACCTCGAGGGCTGAGGTTTCTCACTGGGCTTTTTATAAAAATCCCGTGATTTGGGCACAACAACACCAACAAAACAACAAAACAGCCACCCCATGGCCTTGGTGGGTGAGGGAGCCGCAGCCCCAGGTGGGAGTGGGGGTTTGGGCTGTGGCTGTGGGGGGAGGCTGAGCCCTGCGCTCCAGCACGTTCCAGGCACATCTGGGGCTTCCAGAACCTCAGGGCTTTGTGAGGAACCATCCAAATGTTGTGGGAAACGTGGGCAAAATGCAGCCTGAGCTGCTGGGGCAGGGATGGTGGGGTAGGGATAGGGGAGCTGGAACTTCTGTACTGGAAAATCAGGGTAGGGATATGGGAACTGGAGTCTGTACTGGGAAATCAGGGTAAGGATAGGGGAATTGGAATTCTGTACTGGGAAATCAATGAAGGGATGTGGGAACTGGAATTCTGTACTGGGAAATCATAGTAGGGATAGGGGAATTGGAATTCTGTACTGGGAAATCACTGTGGGGATTTGGGAACTGGAGTTTCTGTACTGGGAAATCAGGGTAGGGGTGTGGGAATTGGAATTCTGTACTGGGAATTCAGTGTAGGGATATGGGAACTGGAATTGTGTACTGGGAAATCAATGTAGGGATATGGGAACTGGAGTCTGTACTGGGAAATCACTGTAGGGATATGGGAACTGGAATTCTGTACTGGGAAATCAGGGTAGGGGTGTGGGAATTGACATTCTATACTGGGAAATCAATGTAGGGATGTGGGAATTGGAGTTTCTGTTCTGGGAATTCCATGTAGGGATATGGGAACTGGGAAATCAAGGTAGGGGTGTGGGAATTGGAATTTCTCTACTGGGAATTCAGTGTAGGGATATGGGAACTGGAATTGTGTACTGGGAAATCAATGTAGGGATGTGGGAATTGGGGTTTCTGTACTGGGAAATCAGGGTAGGGGTGTGGGAATTGGAATTCTGGAATTCCCATTCTGTACTGGGAATTCCATGTAGGGATATGGGAACTGGGAAATCAATGTAGGGATATGGGAACTGGAGTTTCTGTACTGGGAAATCAGTGTAGGGGTGTGGGAATTGGAATTCTGTACTGGGAAATCACTGTAGGGATATGGGAACTGGAGTCTATACTGGGAATTCAGTGTAGGAATAAGGGAACTGGAATTTATATACTGGGAAATCAGTTGGTGTAGGGATATGGGAACTGGAATTCTGTACTGGGAAATCAGGGTAGGGGTGTGGGAATTGGCATTCTGTACTGGGAATTCAGTGTAGGGATATGGGGACTGGGAAATCAATGTAGGAGTATGGGAATTGGAGTTTCTGTACTGGGAAATCATAGTAGGGATATGGGAATTGACATTATGTCCTGGGAATTCAGTGTAGGGATATGGGAACTGGGAAATGAGTGTGGGGATATGGGAATTGGAATTCTGTTCTGGGAATTCCATGTAGGGATATGGGAACTGGGAATTCAGTGTAGGGATATGGGAACTGGAATTTATATACTGGGAAATCAGTTGGTGTAGGGATGTGGGAACTGGAGTTTCTGTTCTGGGAATTCAATGTAGGGATGTGGGAACTGGGAAATCAGCGTGGGGATATGGGAACTGGAATTCTGTTCTGGGAATTCAGTGTAGGGGTGTGGGAATTGGAATTCTGTACTGGGAAATCAGTGTAGGGATATGGGAACTGGAATTGTGTACTGGGAAATCGTAGTAGGGATATGGGAACTGGGAATTCAGTGTGGGGATATGGGAACTGGAATTCAGTACTGGGAATTCAGTGTAGGGAAGGTCAGCTTCATGGAGCCATGGAATCTTGGATTGGTTTGGGTGGGAAGGGACATGAACCTGCCCAGTGCCACCCCCTGCCATGGCAGGGTCACCTCCCACTGTCCCAGGCTGCTCTGAGCCCTGTCCAGCCTGGCCTTGGACATTCCCAGGGATTCTCCTCTGGGAGTTCCATCCCAGTGTCCCACCTCAGCCAGCCCTCAGCAGTGGGAGGCCATCCCCCCTTTTGCCATCACTCCACCCCTGCTCCCCAGCCCCTCTCCAGGCTCCAGCATGTCTCCATCCCTGTTCCTCTCTGTGTTTGTCCCTCAGCTACGTGGGGAACCTCTCCAGGGACGTGACCGAGGCTCTGATCCTGCAGCTCTTCAGCCAGATCGGGCCCTGCAAGAACTGCAAGATGATCATGGATGTAAGAGCCCCAATGCTCTGATGCCCCTGCTGCCCTCAGGGTGCTGCCCCAGGCTGTGCCTGTGCTCAGGGAACTCCCCTGGAAACGCGAACAGCACCTGGAATCAACCTGGGCATGGCTTGGCATCGTTTCTGTGCGTGCCTGGTGGGGAATGTAGGGATGGGTGGGCATGGAGAGGGACAGTGAATCCCCTCATTAACTCAGGAGGGGATTGCAAATGAGGTTTGAAAAGGTCTCTGCCGTCATTTTACCTTTCTAAAGTAGAATTGAAAGCTCTGAGAGCGTTGTTAGTCCCTGTAGGGTCAGAAAACCTGTCCAGGTGGGGCTGGTGAGGTGTCAGCAGTCAGGGGCTGAGCAGAGCAGCCAGAGCCTGGCTTTGTGTCCCTAATCCTGGGTTTATGTCCTAATCCTGAGTTTGAGTCCCTAATCCTGGGTTTGAGTCCCTAATCCTGGGTTTGTGTCTTTATCCTGGGTCAGTGTCCCTAATCCTGGGTCAGTGTCCCTAATCTTGGATTTGTGTCTCTAATCCTGGGTTTGAGTCTCTAATCCTGGGTCAGTGTCTCTAGTTCTATTTTAATGTCCCCAATCCCAGCTCAGTGTCCCCAGTCCCAGCTCAGTGTCCCCAATCCCAGCCCAGGTCCCCAATCCCAGCTCAGTGTCCCCAATCCCAGCCCAGGTCCCCAATCCCAGCCCAGGTCCCCAATCCCAGCTCAGTGCCCCCAATCTCAGCTCAGTGTCCCCAATCCCAGCTCAGTGTCCCCAATCCCAGCCCAGGTCCCCAATCCCAGCTCAGTGCCCCCAATCTCAGCTCAGTGTCCCCAATCTCAGCTCAGTGTCCCCAATCCCAGCTCAGGTCCCCAGTCCCCACTCAGAGTCCCCAGTCCCCACTCAGTGTCCCCAATCCCAGCTCAGTGTCCCCAATCTCAGCTCAGTGCCCCCAATCTCAGCTCAGTGTCCCCAATCCCAGCTCAGTGTCCCCAATCTCAGCTCAGTGCCCCCAATCTCAGCTCAGTGTCCCCAATCCCAGCTCAGTGTCCCCAATCTCAGCTCAGTGCCCCCAATCCCAGCTCAGTGTCCCCAATCTCAGCTCAGTGTCCCCAGTCCCAGCTCAATGACCCCAATCCCAGCTCAGAGTCCCCAATCCCAGCTCAATGACCCCAATCCCAGCTCAGTGTCCCCAATCTCAGCTCAGTGCCCCCAATCTCAGCTCAGTGTCCCCAGTCCCATCTCAGTGCCCCCAGTCCCAGCTCAGAGTCCCCAATCCCAGCTCAATGACCCCAATCCCAGCTCAGTGTCCCCAGTCCCCACTCAGTGTCCCCAACGCCAGCCCCTGTCCTGTCTCAGACAGCTGGCAATGATCCCTACTGCTTCGTGGAGTTCTACGAGCACCGGCACGCGGCCGCAGCGCTGGCTGCCATGAACGGCAGGAAGATAATGGGTAAGGTAAGGTGCCCTGCCCTGGTGAGTGTGTGCCAGGGGCTGATCCTGCCGGGAGAGGCTGTGCCAGGGGCAATCCTGTGGGAGAGGCTGTGCCAGGGGCTGATCCTGCCGGGAGAGGCTGTGCCAGGTGCTGGGGGCACCCAGGGGCAGATCCTGCTGGGAGAGGCTGTGCCAGGGGCAATGCTGCTGGGAGAGGCTGTGCCAGGGGCAATCCTGTGGGAGAGGCTGTGCCAGGGGCAATCCTGTGGGAGAGGCTGTGCCAGGTGCTGGGGGCACCCAGGGGCAGATCCTGCTGGGAGAGGCTGTGCCAGGGGCAATGCTGCTGGGAGAGGCTGTGCCAGGCGCAATCCTGTGGGAGAGGCTGTGCCAGGGGCAATGCTGCTGGGAGAGGCTGTGCCAGGGCAAATCCTGCTGGGAGAGGCTGTGCCAGGGGCTGATCCTGCCGGGAGAGGCTGTGCCAGGTGCTGGGGGCACCCAGGGGCAGATCCTGCTGGGAGAGGCTGTGCCAGGGGCAGTCCTGCTGGGAGAGGCTGTGCCAGGGGCTGATCCTGCTGGGAGAGGCTGTGCCAGGGGCAATCCTGTGGGAGAGGCTGTGCCAGGGGCAGTCCTGCTGGGAGAGGCTGTGCCAGGGCAAATCCTGCTGGGAGAGGCTGTGCCAGGGCAAATCCTGCTGGGAGAGGCTGTGCCAGGGGCAATGCTGCTGGGAGAGGCTGTGCCAGGGGGAAATGTTGCTGGGAGAGGAGGGGATGTACTGCAGATGTGGGACTCTGCCTTTGGGGTGGAGATCTCAGCGGGACAGGGCTCAGAACAGGAGTTGAGGGGGCTGGGAGCAGTTCAGGGTGTTGGGAGGAGTTCAGGATTTTGGGAGGAGAAGTTCAGGATTTTGGGAGAAGTTCAGGGTGTTGGGAGGAGGAGCTCAGAGCATTGGGAGGAAGGTGGAGCTGGGGTGTGCAGCTGGGAGCGCAATCACACAATTCCATGGCTGGGCTCTAAGGCCCCTCTGGAGATGATCTCCTGCCAGAGCTCATTCAGAGCAGTGCAAGGGCAGAGCCCAGCAGGGTTTTGCTGTGTGCTGAGAGGGAGCTCCCACAGCCTGCTCCAGCCCTCCAAGGAAAGCTTTCCTTCATCTTTTCCCTCATCTTTTCCTTCTTTTCCTCATATTCAGGCAGAACTTTCCATGTTTCAGTCCCTGCCCTGTCACTGGGCATGCTGATCTGAGTCTGTCCCCATCCTGTTCACCAACCACCTTGGGACATTGAAGCCATTCCCTGTGTCCTGTCCCTCCATCCCCTGTCCCCAGTCCCTAGCTCTCCTGGATCCCCTTCAGGCCCTGGAATGTTCTGGAAGCTCTCCCTGGAGCTTTCCTTTCTCCAGGTGAACCCTCTCAGAGCAGTTAATCTAGCCTTGTTAATTCAAGAACAAACTTTATTACATTATAACTATACTAAATAGAATAAAGAGAGAAGTTGCAGAGGCTAGCTAAGCTAAGAATAGAAAGAAAGAATTCATAACAAAGTTGTGTCCAGGGGCTCTGTTCCCAGCTTGCTCCTGTGATTGGCCCTTAATTATAAACATGGAACATGAACCAATCACAGGTGCATCTTACTGCATTCCACAGCAGCTGATAACAATTGTTTGCATTCTCCTCTGGGCCTCTGCTTCCCAGAAAATGCAGAAATCTGAAAGAAAGGATTTCTGTGGAAAAAATGTCTGCGACATCACTTAATTAGAAAATTAATTTTTTCTCTCCCTAAAAAAATACCTTAAACCTGACTTTGCCCCCAGCCTTGCCCTGTAGGGTCAGATTTGAGCACTGGAGGTGTCTGAGCTTTTTGGGATTTGCCAAACCTGACGTGTGCTTGCCATTTGCAGGAGGTCAAAGTGAACTGGGCCACCAACCCCCAGCAGCCAGAAGAAAGACACCAGCAGTAAGTGTCACCTGAGGCAGGTGTGGGACAGAAACGCAGCACGCAGAGCTCTGTGGGGGATGGTTTGCATTGGAATCCTAATTGTTGATTGTGTTTGTGTTAATTAAACTTCAGGGCAAATCTGATCTTTGCCATCACACAGCGTTCGCAAGGTAATTGTGATTTCTTGAACATCAAATTGTGGATCTCCAGGGTGTTCCTGAAGCTGAGTTTGGGGGCTTTTTTGGTTGTTTTCCATTGAATTTTTTAGGGAAATTTCCATTAAATTCCCTTCCATTTCCCTGTAGCATCAGGAAGGGATTTGGTGCAAATCTGTGGCAGTTGGAAATTAAAACCCAAAATGTCTCATTCTGGAGTTTTGAGGCACATTGAGCAGCTCCCTCAAGGAGCATCCAGAAGGTTCCATCACTCCCAGCAGTTTCTGTGGGGAAATCCTTGGAATTTCAGGCTGGTGTGGCTAAACCCCACCAGTGCCTGAATTTTAATAATGAATTTTGAATAACAGCTGAGTTTTAATAAAGAGTTTTTTTAAGAAGAGGTTTTTTTTCCTCTGAAAGATGCTCAGAGGGCATCTTCAACCACTGAACCCCCTTTCTCTTTCCCCCAAAGACCATTTCCACGTCTTTGTGGGGGACCTGAGCCCTGAGATCACCACTGAGGACATCAAAGCAGCCTTTGCTCCCTTCGGAAGAATCTCGTGAGTGTTTTTGTGGGGCAGCTCAGGGTGGGGACAGCTCTGTGTGCAGTGAGTGACACTGTGGCACTGCAGGGACAGCTCTGCTCACACAGCACAGCCCTTTATCCCACCTGCTTTGCTCTCCCATCAAAATTTACATCTGCCCAAAAATGGGGGTAACAAATTGACCTGAGAATTAAAGAATTCACTTAACAGGCAGCACATGCATTCAATTCCTGCTTTTTCATTTTTATTTTTATTTTTATTTTTATTTTTATTTTCTATAATTTCTATGGAGCATTTGCAATGAGGGAGGTGGAATATGATGGCAAATAAATCAGATTTTAAAGGTTCCCTTTGTGCTTTAGGGATGCACGGGTGGTCAAGGACATGGCCACGGGCAAGTCCAAGGGCTACGGCTTCGTCTCCTTCTTCAACAAATGGGTGAGAGATCTTTGTTTCCTTCCTCAAAAATGGGTAAAACCCTTATTTCCCTCTTCAGTAAATGGGTAAAACCCCTTCATTTCCCTGTTCAATAAATGGTGTGAGAGATCTTTGGGTCCTTCCTCAAAAATGGGTAAAACCCCTTCAGTTCCCTCTTAATAAATGGGTAAAATCCTTTATTTCCCTCTTTAATAAATGGGTGAGAGATCTTTGGTTCCTTCCTTAAAAATGGGTAAAATCCCTTATTCCCCTCTTTGATAAAAGGGGTAAAATCCCTTTATTTCCCTCTTTGATAAATGGGTAAAATCCTTTATTTCCTCTTTACTAAAATGAGAGATCTTTGTTTCCTTCCTCAAAAATGGGTAAAAACCCTTCATTTCCCTCTTAATAAATGGGTAAAATCCCTAGATTTCCCCTCTTTGATAAATTGGTAAAATAATTGATTTCCATATTTAATAAATGGGTAAAATCCGTTATTTCCCTCTTTAATGAATAGGTAAAATCCTTTTATTTCCTTATTCAATAAATGGATGAGAGATCTTTGGTTCCTTCCTCAAAAATGGGTAAAAACTCAGGGGGACACTGGGGTTCCCCCATGACCCTGTCCCACAGGAAGGGATTGGGGACACTGCAGGGTCACTCAGGGGGACACTGGGGTTCCCCCATGACCCTGTCCTACAGGAGGGCTTGGGGGACACTGCAGGGTCACTCAGGGGGGACACTGGGGTTCCCCCATGGCCCTGTCCCCACAGGAAGGGATTGGGGACACTCAGGAGGGCACTGGGGTCACCCCCATGGCCCTGTCCCATGGGAGGGGTTGGGGGACACTCAGGAGGGCACTGGGGTCACCCCCATGGCCCTGTCCCACGGGAAGGGGTTGGGCACACTGCAGGGTCACTCAGGGGGGACACTGGGGTCACCCCCATGGCCCTGTCCCATGGGAATGGGTTGGGGACACTCAGGGGGGACACTGGGGTTCCCCCGTGGCCCTGTCCCATAGGAGGGGTGCCAGCAGTGGGGTCACTGGGGTTTTTCTGTCCCTCTGTCCCCCGCAGGACGCCGAGAACGCCATCCAGCAGATGGGGGGGCCAGTGGCTCGGGGGGCCGGCAGATCAGGACCAACTGGGCCACCAGGAAACCTCCAGCTCCCAAGAGCACCTATGAGGGTGGGTGCCCACCCTGTGCCCTGGCAGCTCCTGGCATGGGGCATCCCTGAGGTTCTGGGGTGGGAAGGACCTCAGAGCCCATCCCACCCCATGGCAGGGACACCTTCCACTGTCCCAGAGTGCTCCAAGCCCTGCCCAGCCTGGCCTGGGACACCAACAGGGATGGAGCAGCTCTGGGAATTCCATCCCAAAATCCCATTTAAATCTCCATTTTCCCAGTTTAAAGCCATTCCCTGTGTCCTGTCCCTCCATCCCTTGTCCCCAAGCTCTCCTGGAACCCTTCAGGCCCTGGAAGGGCTCTGAGCTGTCCCTGTAGAGATTTGCAGGTCATTCCCAACAATCCCTGTGCCAGTCAGGACTGGAATTGCCCCCCAGTTCCCATCCCTGCCCTTTGCAAACCCCAAACCCAATCTCTGCAGCCCTTTGCAGACCCCAACCCCAATCTCTTTGAAGACCCCAAACCCAATCTATGCAGCCCTTTCCAAACCCCAAACCCTCTGAAGACCCCAAACCCAATCTCATCCCAGCCCTTTGCAGACCCCAAACCCAATCTCTGCAGCCCTTTGCAGACGCCAAACCCAATCTCTTTGAAGACCCCAAACCCATCTCTCTCAGCCCTTTGCAGACCCCAAACCCATCTCTTTGCAAACCCCAAACCCATCTCCTGCAGCCCTTTGCAAACGACAAACCCAATCTCTGCAGCCTTTTGCAGACCCCAAACCCAACTCTTGGAGCCCCTTTGCAAACCCCAAACCCAATCTCTTTGCAAACCCCAACCCCAATCTCATCCCAGCCCTTTGCAAACCCCAACCCCAATCTCTTTGCAAACCCCAAACCCATCTCTTGCAGCCCTTTGCAAACCCCAAACCCAATCTCTGCAGCCTTTTGCAGACCCCAACCCCAATCTCATCCCAGCCCTCTGCAAACCCCAACCCAATCTCTCTGAAGACCCCAACCCCAATCTCTCTGAAGACCCCAACCCCTCTCTTGCAGCCAGCACCAAGCAGTTGTCCTATGACGAGGTGGTCACTCAGTCCAGCCCCAGCAACTGCACCGTGTACTGCGGGGGCGTCACCTCGGGCCTCTCAGGTACGTGTGGCCCCGCCCACCGCGCCGGCCCCGCCCACCCTGCCAGCTGTGCCTCACCTGCTGCCCGGTCCTGTCCGTCTGTCTGCCTGTCTGTCCGTCTGTCTGCCTGTCTGTCCGTCTGTCTGTCCGTCCTTCCTGCTCCAGAGCAGCTGATGCGCCAGACCTTCTCCCCCTTCGGGCAGATCATGGAGATCCGCGTGTTCCCCGACAAAGGCTACTCCTTCGTCAGGTGGGGGAAAATGGGGGGTCCCAGGGGATGGAGGGGGTCCCAATAAATATCCCAATAAATATTTCCCAGTAAATATTCCCAATAAAAATCCCTATAAATATTTCCCAGTAAATATTCCCAATAAATATCCCTATAAATATTTCCCAGTAAATATTCCCAATAAATATCCCTATAAATATTTCCAGTAAATATTCCAAATAAATATCCCAATAAATATTCCCAATAAATATCTCTAATAATAATTTCCCAATAAATATCCCCCAGTTAATATTTCCAATAAATATCCCTATAAATATTCCCAATAAATCCCTATAAATATTTCCCAGTAAATGTTCCCAATAAATATCCCTATAAATATTTCCCAGTAAATATTTCCCATAAATATCCCAATATTTCCAATAAATATTACCAGTAAATATATTTGCAATATATATTCCCAATAAATATCCCCAATAAATATTTCCAATAAATATCCCAATAAATATTCCCAGTAAATATTTCTGATAAATATTCCAAAAAATATTACCAGTATTTCCAATAAATATACCAATAAATATTTCCAGTCACTATCCCAATAAATATCCCAGTAAATATCTCAATCAATATCCCAACAAATATCCCAATAAATATTTCCAATCAATATCTCAATAAATATCCCAATAAATATCCCAATAAATATTCCCAATAAATATCTCTAATAATAATTTCCCAATAAATATCCCCAATTAATATTTCCAATAAATATCCCAATAAATATTTCCAATACATATTCCCAGTCAATATCCCAGCCAATATCCCAATCAATACCCCCAGTCAGTACGCCAGTCAATACCCCCAATAAATACCCCAATCACTATCCCCAATCAATACCCCAATCAATCAGTACCCCAATCAATATTCCCAGTCAGTATCCCAATAAATATCCCAATATTCCCAATCAATATCCCCAGTCAATATCCCAATCAATATCCCAATAAATATCCCAATCAATTCCCAATAAATATCCAGTCATTATCCCAATAAGTATTCCCAATCAATATTCCCAATAAATATCCCAATAAATATTTCCAATCAATACCCCCAACCAATACCTCAATCAATCAATACCCCAGTCAATCAATCAATCAATCAATCAGTCAATCAATCCCCCGTGCCCAGGTTCAGTTCCCATGAGAGCGCCGCCCACGCCATCGTCTCCGTCAACGGCACCACCATCGAGGGCCACGTGGTCAAATGTTACTGGGGCAAGGAGAGCCCTGACATGGCCAGCCCTGTGCAGCAGGTGCTAATTAACCTCTGCTAATTGGCTGGGAAGGGAGGGAGGTGCTAATTAACCTCTGCTGATTGGCTGGGAAGGGAGGGAGGGTGCTAATTAACCTCTGCTGATTGGCTGGGAAGGGAGGGAGGTGCTAATTACCTCTGCTGATTGGCTGGGAAGGGAGGGAGGGGAGGTGCTAATTAACCTCTGCTGATTGGCTGGGAGGGAGGGAGGTGCTAATTAACCTCTGCTGATTGGCTGGGAATGGAGGGAGGTGCTAATTAACCCTCTGCTAATTGGCTGGGAAGGGAGGGAGGGAGGGATCCATGGATGGATGGATGGATGATGGATGGATGATGGATGATGGATGGATGGATGGATGGATGGATGGATGGATGGATGATGGATGGATGGATGGATGATGGATGGATGGATGGATGGATGGATGATGGATGGATCCATGGATGGATGGATGGATGGATGGATGGATGGATGGATGATGGATGGATGGATGGAATGAATGGATGGATGGATGATGGATGGATGATGGATGGATGGATGGATGGATGGATGGATGAATGGATGGATGGATGATGGATGGATGGATGGATGGATGGATGGATGATGGATGGATGGATGATGGATTGATGGATGGATGGATGATGGATGGATCCATGGATGGATGGATGATGGATGGATGGATGATGGATGGATCCATGGATGGATGGATGGATGGATGGATGGATGGATGAATGGATGGATGGATGATGGATGGATGATGGATGGATGGATGGATGGATGGATGGATGGATGGATGAATGGATGGAGATGGATGATGGATGGGATGATGGATGGATGGATGATGGATGATGGATGGATGGATGGATGGATGGATGGATGATGGATGGATGGATGGATGGATGATGGATGGATGGATGGATGATGGATGGATGGATGGATGGATGGATGGATGATGGATGGATGGATGATGGATGGATGGATGGATGGATGATGGATGGATGGATGGATGGATGATGGATGGATGATGAATGGATGGATGGATGGATGATGGATGGATGGATGGATGATGGATGGATGGATGGATGGATGATGGATGGATGGATGGATGATGGATGGATGATGAATGGATGGATGGGATGGATGGATGGATGGGATGGATGGATGGATGATGGATGGATGGATGGATGATGGATGTATGGATGGATGGATGATGGATGATGGATGGATGGATGATGATGAATGGAGATGGATGGATGGGATGATGGATGGATGGATGGATGGATGATGGATGGATGGATGATGGATGGATGATGGATGGATGGATGGATGGATGGATGGATGATGGATGGATGGATGGATGGATGGATGATGGATGGATGGATGGATGATGGATGTATGGATGGATGGATGATGGATGGATGGGATGGATGGATGATGGGATGAATGGATGGATGGATGGATGATGGATGGATGGATGGATGATGGATGGATGGATGATGGATGGATGGATGGATGGATGGATGGATGGATGGATGGGATGGATGGATGGATGGATGGATGGATGGATGATGGATGGATGGATGGATGATGGATGTATGGATGGGATGGATGATGGATGGATGGATCCATGGTGGCTGATGATGGATCATGGCTGATGGGTTGATGGATCCATGGATGGTGGGTTGATGGGATGGTGGGTTGATGGATGGTGGGTTGATGGATGGTGGGTTGATGGATGCCCGGTGCGTGCCCGTCGCTGACGGTGCCCGTGTGCCGCAGGGGCCAGCTGAGCTACCCGCCGGCCTACGGGCAGTGGGGGCAGTGGTACGGCGGTGCCCAGCTGGGCCAGTACGTGCCCAACGGATGGCAGGTGCCCACCTACGGCGTGTACGGCCAGGCCCTGGAGCCAGCAGGGCTTCGGGTGAGTCCTGGGACCTCTGAGCCCAAATCCCAACAGGGATGGGGACATCCCAACAGGGGGTGGGGACATCCCAGTGAGGTGGGGACATCCCAGCAGGGGTGGGGACATCCCAACAGGGGTGGGGACATCCCAGCAGGGGTGGGGGACATCCCAACAGGGATGGGGACATCCCAGCAGGGGTGGGGGACATGCCAGTGAGGTGGGGACATCCCAAGTGAGCTGGGGACATCCCAACAGGGGTGGGGACATCCCAACAGGGGTGGGGGACATGCCAGTGAGCTGGGGACATGCCAGCAAGTGCCACCCCTCCCTCATCCCCACAAATCCCCCCCAGGCCCCGTCCCCACAACCTGCAGGCCTTATTTAGCAATCCCTAAGGGATTTTCATTTATGAATCCCTAAAGGACGTTTCAGCAGTCCCTAAAGGATTTTTATTTAATTTAACAATCCCTAAAGGATATTCTAGCAATCCCCTAAAGGATATTTATTTGATTTAACAATCCCTGAAGGATATTTTCAGCATTCCCTAAAAGATATTTTCCCCCCCAATCCAGGCAGAGCCCGGCTCCTCCCCCTGGCTGCCCCCCCCGGGTACAGCGTGCAGCTGTTTTAGCAATCCCTAAAGGATATTTATTTAATTTAACAATTCCTAAAGGATATTTATTTAATTTAGCAATCCCTAAAGGATATTTTACCAATCCCTAAAGGATATTTATTTAGTTTACCAATCCCTAGAGGATATTTTACCAGTCTCTAATGATTTTTTCCCCTCTCCAGGCAGAGCCAGTCCTCGCCCCCCTGGATGCCCCCCGGGTACAGCGTGCACCTTTTCTAGCAATCCCTAAATGATTTTTATTTAGTTTAACAATTCCTAAAGGATATTTATTTAATTTAGCAATCCCTAAATGATAATTTACCAATCCCTAATGTTTTATTTCCCCTCTCCAGGCAGAGCCAGTCATCACCCCCCTGGATGCCCCCTGGGTTCAGCGTGCACCTTTTCTAGCAATCCCTAAAGGGTTTTTATTGAATTTAACAATCCCTAAGTGATATTTATTTAATTTAGCAATCCCTAAAGGATATTTTACCAGTCTCTAATGATTTTTTCCCCCTCTCCAGGCAGAGCCAGTCGTCGCCCCCCTGGCTGCCCCCCGGGTTCAGCGTGCAGGGCCAGAACGGCGCCGTGGTGCCCCCCCCAGCCCGGGTTCCGCGGTGGGCTTCGAGACCCCCTGACCCCCCCTGAGCCCCCGAGCGCTGAGATTGACCCAAACCCCCCCCTTTTCACCCCAGAACCACCCCCGGATGCTGGATCGCCCTCACCGCCGCCGCCTTCGCTCTTTGTTTGGGTTTATTTTTATTTTTGATGTGTTTTTGTACAAACACAAACTGCAGGGACCTCGGCTGCCTCAGCTGAGAATCGGGGCAGGAATTGCACAAAGTCATTCTTGGGGGGGTTTGTTGTTTTTTTTTGTTTTTTGGGATTTTTTTCCTCAGAAAGAGCTGGGAAAAAACCACCCCAAAGAAGCCAAAAGTGTGGGGATCTGGAGGCGCCTTCAGCCCCACAGCTCTGTTTGAAAGGAGCCTCTTAGAGGAGGCTTTTTTACCAGAGAAATCTTCGTTTTACATCCTTTTCTTGTGGATCTCAGTGTGTTTTTCAGGGTTGGGTTTTTGCCTTATGCTGGGGAAAAATAAAAAAAATTCAAAAATAAAAAAAAGGGACTCGAAAGTGCCCAAATCTCCCCACATGAGCCAAGATTCCCACCCTGGGACAGCAAAATTCCTGTTGCTAAAACAGATCCCTCCGGGGCTTGGTTGGTTTTTTTTTAATTTTTTACTGATTTCTACATTTTCCTGTACTGATTCTGTAAAATATTCCGAGCAAATTGAAGAATTTTTGCACAACCTACGGCCACTTTTGTACGTTTTCCTTATTTAAAGGTAGGACACAAAGGAGCCTTTTGATGTGATTTATGCCTCAAATCTTCCTTTTTTTTGGTCTTTCTTTGTTTTGTGGATATGAGATATCTCTATGGAATATAAAGTTTTTAATCCATTGTGTAAAATTCCCTCCGTAGCCCCAGGTGTGTTTCACAAGGGAGTGAAGGTGAGAAGAGCTCCCACACCTCATCTATCAGAGGCCAAAAAAACGCCCTTTTTTATCCTACCTCTCGCCCAGCCTTTAAAAAAAAACACACAAAAAACTCACAAAATGGAAAAAAATACGAAAAAAAAACTTTTTTTTTTAGAAAAAAAAAAAGGAAAAATGAAAAAACTGAGCTGGTGTGTGCTGTGTTTTGTCAGGTGGGTGGCGCGGTGGGGTTGAGAGGTCAGGTGGTGGCGCGGTGGGGTTGAGAGGGGGCGGGTGGAGCTGCTGGGATTTAGGGGGGAAATGAGCGGAATTTTGGGGGGAAAAGGCGAAATTTTGGGGGGAAATTGGGGAATTGGGGAGGGAAAAAAGGGAATTTTCGCCGCGGGGACTGCTGGGAGTTGTAGTCCAAGCGTGGGGTGGGGTTTAGGCTCCTCCTTGGACTACAACTCCCAGCAGACCCCGCGGTGCACCACGTGGTGCAAACTGACCAATAGGAGCGCGCCGGTGGCGGAAGTGGAGCCGCTCTGACGGCGCTGCCGGCGGCAGTAACGGGGCCCAGGTACCGGCGCGGGCCCGGCGGCGGAGCCGACGTCACGGGCCGCGAGGGATGCTGGGAAACCCCGGGAAACGCCGGTGAGGGGGGACGGGACCCCCGGGGCTGGGCGTGAGGGGAACCGGGAGCTGGGGGTGAGGGGAGAGATCCCCGGGCCTGGCCGTGAGGGGAGAGAGCCCCGGTTGTGAGGGGAGGTGGCGCGGGGGAGTGCCAGGGTGACCATTGGGGTGGCACAGGGACTAGATAGAGTGGCACAGAGACTGTCAGGGGTGGCACAGGGACTCTCAGGGTGGTCACTGGGGTGGCACGGGGAGTGCCGGGGTGGCACAGGGACTGCCAGGGTGGTCACTGGGTCTCTCAGGGTGGCACAGGCAGTGCCAGGGTGACCATTCCAGTGGCACAGGGACTCTCGGGGTGACCATTGGAGTGGCACAGGAACTGCTGGAGTGGCACAGAGACTCTCAGGGTGGCACAGGGACTCCCAGAGTGTTCACTGGGGTGGCGCAGGGCCTGTCAGGGTGGCATAGGGACTCTCAGGGTATTCACTGGAGTGGCACAGGGCCTGTCAGGGTGTTTGCTGGGTGGCACAAGGACTCAGGGTGGTCACTGGGGTGGCACACGGGCTCTCAGGGTGGCACAGGGACTCTCAGGGTAGCACAGGCACTCTCAGAGTGGCATAGGGACTATCAGGATGTTTGCTGGGTGGCACAAGGACTCTCAGGGTGGTCACTGGGGTGGCACAGGCACTCTCAGGGTGGCACAGGGCCTGTCAGGGTGGCCATTGGGGGTGGCACAGGGACTCTCAGGGTGGCACAGGGCCTGTCAGTGTGACCAGTGGCATGGCACAGAGCCTGCCAGGGTGGCACAGGGCCTGTCAGAGTGGCACAGGGACTCTCAGGGGGGCCCAGGGACTGTCAGGGTGACCATTGGGGTGGCACAGGGACTCTCAGGATGGCCATTGGCATAGCACAGGGGATCTCAAGGTGATCACTGGAGTGGCACAGGAACTCTCAGGGTGGCACAGGGCCTGTCAGGGTGGCACAGGGACTGCCAGGGTGGCACAGGGACTCTCAGGGTAGCACAGGCACTCTCAGAGTGGCATAGGGACTGTCAGGGTGGTCACTGGGGTCACACAGGGACTCTCAGGGTGGCACAGAGCCTGTCAGGGTGACCATTGGCATGGCACAGGGACTCTCAGGGTGGCACAGGGACTCTCAGGGTGGCACAGGGCCTGTCAGGGTGGCCATTGGGGTGGCACAGGGCCTGTCAGGGTGGCACTGGGCCTGTCAGTGTGACCATTGGCATGGCACAGGGCCTGTCAGGGTGCTCACTGGGGTGGCACAGGGCCTGTCAGGGTGGCACAGGCCTGTCAGGCTGCTCGCTGTGCCCAGGTTCCCCCCGTGACCCTCTCCCGTCTCTCCGCAGCCCCATGGACCCGTGCCCGGGCAGGCCCAAGGCCCCGTCCTTCCTGTCGGACCTGGGCAAGGCCACGCTGCGCGGCATCCGCAGGTGCCCTCGCTGCGGCACCTACAACGGCACGCGGGGGCTCAGCTGCAAGAACAAGACGTGCGGGGCCGTGTTCCGGGCGGGCGCCCGCCGCGCCCCGGGCGGCGCCGACGCCGTGCGCCTGCTGGGCGGCGCCCGGGGCCGGCTGTACTCGGTGCGCCAGCGCCAGCGCCGCTGCTTCGTGGAGCTGGGGGTGTCCGAGACGGCCATCCAGACCCCCGAGGGCACCCTGATCACCCAGCTGAGCTCGGGGCGCTGCCACGCGCCCGCCTGCGCCGGGCGGGGCGAGGGGCAGTGCCGGCACCTGAAGCTGGCGCTGGGCTGCCGGGCCGAGGCCACGCCGCTGCCGCTCAAGAGCTCGGTGCTGGGCGCGGTGCAGGCGCCCGCCGAGGCCAAGCGGAGCCTGTGGGAGTTGGCCGCGGAGCCCTCGGGGCCGCTGGTGCAGAGGGTGACCAAGAGCGTGCTGGTGGTCAAGTGCCAGGCCGGCCCCGGGCACGGCCTGGGCTACCTGCACGCCAGCTTCGGGCGGCGCCGCTTCTCCTGCACCTGCCGCGCGCCCGGGCACGGCCGTGCCAAGGGGGAGCGGCGCGAGGACGAGGACGAGGAGGGCGAGGAAGAGGAGGAGGAGGAGGAGGAGGAGGAGGAGTCGCCCCCCGCGCGCTGCGTCCATTTCCTGGCCTGCATCTGCGCCTTCGCCAGCGACGAGAGCCTGGCCCAGGAGTTCTCCGAGTTCCTCACGGCCGACGGCAGCGGTGGGAGCGGGCGGGGAATGCCATGGTCCCAAATCCCCTGGGCAGGGGGTGGGGGCACCCTAAAAACCCTCCTGGTCCCAAATCCCCTGGGCAGGGGTTGGGGGGCACCCTAAAAATCCCCTTGGTCCCAAATCCCCTGGGCAGGGGTTGGGGGGCACCCTAAAAATCCCCTTGGTCCCAAATCCCCTGGGCAGGGGTTGGGGGGCACCCTAAAAATCCCCTTGGTCCCAAATCCTCTGGGCAGGGGTTGGGGGGCACCCTAAAAATCCCCTTGGTCCCAAATCCCCTGGGCAGGGGTTGGGGGGCACCCTAAAAATCCCCTTGGTCCCAAATCCTCTGGGCAGGGGTTGGGGGGCACCCTAAAAACCCTCCTGGGCCATTCCATGGTCCCGAATCCCCTGGGCGTTGGGTTTGTGCTGCCCCATCCTGCTGTGAGCACAGAGATGCACTGGGGCTGGGGGGCAGATCCCAATGGGTTTGGGGTCTTTTTGCAGGGCTGGGAACTCTGAACCCCCTCCCAGAGCAGCCTCTGGGGTTCATTCCCCCTGAACCCTTCCCACAGCAGGAATATTTGGGGTTCATTCCCCAAATCCCGCAGCAGGAATATCTGGGGTTCATTCCCTTAAATCCCACAGCAGGAATATCTGGGGTTCATTCCCCAAATCCCACAGCAGGAATATCTGGGGTTCATTCCCTTAAATCCCACAGCAGGAATATCTGGGGTTCATTCCCCAAATCCCGCAGCAGGAATATCTGGGGTTCATTCCCCATAACCCACAGCAGGAATGTTTGGGGTTCATTCCCATAACCCACAGCAGGAATGTTTGGCTCTCACCCCATTAAGGAGGTTCTGCACCCCAAAAGCTTCACCCCAATAACCCCACAAGGTGCAAACCCCAGTGGGAGCAGGATAAAACCCCCCCCTCCCCTCCAAAGGAGCCCCCTGGGAGGGTGGGGGGTTCTCTGGGGTTTTGGGGTGTCCCTGTGTCCCCTGTGTCCCTGTGGCTGGGATGTTTTAGGGACAGTCCCTGTGTCCCCAGGGATGTTTTAGGGACAGTCCCAGTGTCCCCAGTGTCCCTGTGTCCCCAGGGATGTTTTAGGGACAGTCCCTGTGTCCCCAGGTCTCAAGGGGACGCTGATCCCGCAGCTGCTCCGGGGCCCCACAGCGCGGGCACGGGGGGCGGCTGCTGCCAGGGCCAGGAGGAGGAGGAAGGACCTGGGGACAGGTGAGTGTCCTGGGGAGGGCTGGGGGCTGCTCTGTGGGGCCACACCCAGCTGGGGAACCTCTGGAGGAGCTCCATGGGGTCACATCCAGCTGTGGAACCTCTGGATGGGCTCCGTGGGGTCACATCCAGCTGTGGAACCTCTGGATGGGCTCCATGGGGTCACATCCAGCTGGGGAACCTCTGGATGAGCTCCATGGGGGTCACATCCAGCTGTGGAACCTCTGGAGCTGCTCCGTGGGGTCACATCCAGCTGGGGAACCTCTGGATGGGCTCCATGGGGTCACATCCAGCTGTGGAACCTCTGGATGGGCTCCATGGGGTCACATCCAGCTGTGGAACCTCTGGATGGGCTCCGTGGGGTCACATCCAGCTGGGGAACCTCTGGAGGAGCTCCATGGGGTCACATCCAGCTGTGGAACCTCTGGATGGGCTCCATGGGGTCACATCCAGCTGTGGAACCTCTGGATGAGCTCCATGGGGTCACATCCAGCTGTGGAACTTCTGGATGGGCTCCATGGGGTCACATCCAGCTGTGGAACCTCTGGATGAGCTCCGTGGGGTCACATCCAGCTGTGGAACCTCTGGAGCTGCTCCGTGGGGTCACATCCAGCTGGGGAACCTCTGGAGCTGCTCCATGGGGTCATATCCAGCTGTGGAACCTCTGGATGGGCTCCGTGGGGTCACATCCAGCTGTGGAACCTCTGGATGGGCTCCATGGGGTCACATCCAGCCGTGGAACCTCTGGAGCTGCTCCGTGGGGTCACATCCAGCTGGGGAACCTCTGGATGAGCTCCATGGGGTCACATCCAGCTGTGGAACCTCTGGATGGGCTCCATGGGGTCACATCCAGCTGGGGAACCTCTGGAGCTGCTCCAGGCATTAGGAACTCGTGGGGGTCCCTGCTGGTGGTGTGAGGGTGGAAGCCCAAAGGAGGGAGGTGACACTGGGTGACATTGGGTGGCACTTGGTGACAATCCCTCCCTCAGGCCCGCAGGTGCCCGGGCCCCTCCTGGCTCCAGACCCGGCTCATCCCAACCCCAGGAGGAGCAGCCTGAGGAAGCTGCCCGTGGTCTCCTCCTCACCTTCCTCATCCTCATCCTCCTCCTCACTAAAGAGACACGGTGAGCCTGGGGCACTGCCAGCTCGGGGTGGGCACTGCCAGCTCGGGGTGGGCACTGCCAGCTCGGGGTGGGCACAGGTTGATGGGGATTTGGGGAAGGAATTCCTGGTTTGAGGATGAGGAGGGGCTGGGATGGAATTCCCAGAGCAGCTGGGGCTGCCCCTGGATCCCTGGCAGTGCCCAAGGCCAGGCTGGGACAGTGCAAAGTGTGGGACCATGGTGGGACCAGAGGAGCTTCGGGGTGCAGGAGTGGCTGGGCAGTGTCACAGAGCCCTGGGGTGACACTGGGGACACAGTGACGTTCCAGTGTCCCCTCCCTGGCTGGGCAGTGTCACAGAGCCCTGGGGTGACACTGGGGACACAGTGACGTTCCAGTGTCCCCTCCCTGGCTGGGCAGTGTCACAGAGCCCTGGGGTGATGTCTGGGGCACAGTGACGTTCCAGTGTCCCCTCGGTGTCCCCTCAGGCTGTCCCCAGGCGCTGGATGAGTCCCAGGTGTCCCTGTCCTTCCAGGAGTGGCTGGGCAGTGTCACAGAGCGCATCCACCAGACCATGCACTACCAGTTTGAGGGTGAGTGAGCCCTGCAGGACTGGGATTGTCCCCTGCAGGTTTTGGGGGGTCCCTGGAGGGTTTGGGGGGTCCCTGGAGGAGGCCACGGAGCTGCTCCAAGGGCTGGGAGCCTCTGGAGCTGGGCTGGGAGAGCTGGGAACACTTTTGGTGCCATTTTGGGAACACTTTTGGTGCCATTTTGGGAACACTTTTGGTGCCTTTTTGGGAACACTTTTGGTGCCTTTTTGGGAATATTTTGGTGCCTTTTTGGGAACACTTTTGGTGCCATTTTGGGAACACTTTTGGTGCCTTTTTGGGAACACTTTCAGTGCCATTTTGGGAACACTTTTGGTGCCATTTTGGGAACACTTTTGGTGCCTTTTTGGGAATATTTTGGTGCCTTTTAGGGAACACTTTCGGTGCCTTTTTGGGAACACTTTTGGTGCTTTTTTGCTGGTATTTTTGCCGCCTATTCCTCAACACTTCTGGTGCCATTTTGGAAATGCTGTGTCCCTTTTTGGGGACGCTTTTGGTGCCATTTTGTACCCTCACCATCCATGCCACTGTCACCACCCCCTCCCCATTCTCCTCCTGGTGACCCCAAAACAGCGACAGGTCGGGTCCAGCCTCCAAATCCCAAACATTTCCCTCTGCTGATCCCCTGAGGCACGGGGACACTTTGGGGTGACAATTTGGGACCTCCAGTGACCCCAAAACCACGACAGCCTCGAAATCCCAAACATTTCACTCTGCTGACTCCCTGAGGCACTGGGACACTTTGAGGTGACAATTTGGGACCCCAATTCTCCTCCCAGTGACCCCAAAACAGCGACAGGGCGGGTCCAGCCTCCAAATCCCAAACTTTTCCTTGGGAATTCCTCCTCTGCTGACCCCATGAGCCACAGGGACATTTTGGGGTGACAATTTGGGACCTTCATTCTCCTTCTCCTGACCAGAGTGACCCCAAAACAGCAACAGGGCGGGCCCAGCCTCCAAATCCCAAACGTTTCCCTCTGCTGATCCCCTGAGGCACAGGGACACTTTGGGGTGACAATTTGGGCCCCCCATTGTCCTCCCAGTGACCCCAAAACAGCGACAGCCTCCAAATCCCAAACATTTCCTTGGGAATTCCCCCTCTGCTGATCCCCTGAGGCACAGTGACACTTTGGGGTGACACTTTGGGGTGACAATTTGGGGTGACAATTTCCCTCTGCTGATCCCGCTGTGCCCTCCCAGGCCACCCAGAGCCGCTGGTTTTCCACATCCCCCAGTCCTTCTTCGAGGCTCTGCAGCAGCGAATCTCCAGCGGCAGCGGCAAGAAGAGGTTGCCCAACTCCACCACGGGTGAGGGAAAAGGGGAGAAACACCCAAAAAAGGGGAGAAAACACAAGAAATCCCGCTGGGAGCTGAGTGTGGGGCAAGGAGCAGGGGCACGGAGAGGATTCCGGGGTTTTTCTTGGGTGCTGGGGAGGGGGAGATGGAAAAGGGGAGGGAAGGGGGGAAATAAAGGGGAAAATAAAGGGGGAAAAATAAAGGGGAAAATAAAGGGGGAAAAAATAAAGGGGGAAAATAAAGGGGGAAAAAATAAAGGGGAAAAAATAAAGGGGGAAATAAAAGGGGAAAATAAAGGGGGAAAATAAAAGGGGAAAATAAAGGGGAAAAATAAAGGGGGAGAATAAAAGGGGGAAGTAAAGGGGGAAAATAAAGGGGGAAAATAAAGGGAGAAAATAAAAGGGGGGAAAAAATAAAGGAGAAAAATAAAGGGGGAAAATAAAGGGGAAAAATAAAGGGGAAAATAAAGGGGGGGAAATGGAGGGGAAAAAAGGGGTGGAAAAATAAAGGGGAGAAATGGAGATGCACAAATAAGGGGGAGAAAATAAAGGAGAAAGGGGTAGAAAAATAAAGGGGGGAAAGGGGGATGGAAAAATAAAGGAGGGGAAAAATAACGGGGGGGAAAAAGGGTGGGAAAATTCGAGGGGGAAAATAAAGGGAGAAAAAACTGAGAGGGAGGGATGGAAAAATAAATGGGGGGAAAAGAGGAATGAAAAAGAGGGGGAAGGAAGGAAAAGGGGAATTAAAAAGTGGGAGGAAGGGGAGAAAATAAAGGGAGGAATTAGGGGAAAAATTAAGGCAAAAAAGGGGGGGAAAAGGAGGAAAAAAGGGGGGAAGGAGAGGAAAACCGACGAGGGCTGCTAAAACCAAGAGGAGGGAGGATGAAAGGGGCCGGAGCCCCCGAGCCCGCCCCGACCCCTCCCCGCAGCCTTCGTGCGCAGGGACGCGCTGCCCCTGGGCACCTTCTCCAAGTACACCTGGCACATCACCAACGTCCTGCAGGTCAAGCAGATCTTCGACACGCCCGAGGTAAGGCCGGGACGCCCCCCCGGGCCCCCCCAGCCCCGCGGGGCCGGCCCTGAGCGCTGCCCGGCCCGCAGGTGCCGCTGGAGATCACGCGGAGCTTCGTGCAGAACCGCGACGGCTCCTACGAGCCCTTCCGCAGCCCCCGCGTGGAGGTGCAGAGCGTGCCCGAGGGGCCGGGCCCGCACGAGAGGCAGCCCCCGCTGCGGCCCCTGGAGCTGCAGACCTTCCTCAAAGTCGGTGAGGCTCGGGGGGCACGGGGGGACCCCGAAACAGCGCCGGGAGGGGCAGGGTGGGACCCCAAAACAGTGCCCAGAAAGGGCTGGGTGAGACCCCAAAACAACCCCTTGGAAGGGCAGGGTGGGACCCCGAAACAGCACCGGGAGGGGCAGGGTGGGACCCCAAAACAGCCCCAGGAGGGGCAGAGTGGGACCCCGAAACAGCCCCAGGAGGGGCAGGGTGGGACCCCGAAACAGCCCCAGGAGGGGCAGAGTGAGACCCCAAAACAGTGCCCAGAAAGGGCCGGGTGAGACCCCAAAACAACCCCTTGGAAGGGCAGGGTGGGACCCCAAAACAGCCCCAGGAGGGGCTGGGAGGGACCCCAAAATAGTGCCCAGAAAGGGCCGGGTGGGACCCCAAAACGCCCCTGGGAAAGCCAGAGTGGGACCCCAAAACAGTGCCCAGAAAGGGCAGAGTGAGACCCCAAAACATCCCCTTGGAAGGGCAGGGTGGGACCCCAAAACAGCCCCTGGGAAAGGCAGAGTGGGACCCCCAAAATAGGTCTGGGGAGGGCAGGGTGGGACCCCAAAACAGCCCCCGGGAAGGGCAGGGTGAGACCCCAAAACTCAGCTGGGAGGTGTAGAATGGGACCCCAAAATAGGTCTGGGGAGGGCAGGAATGGACCCCAAAACAGCCCCAGGAAGGGCTGGATGGGACCCTAAAACAGGCCTGGGGAGAGCAGGGTGGGACCCCAAAACCCAGCTGGGAGGGACAAGTTGGGACCCCAAAAGAGCCCCAGGAGGTCCCAACTCTCCATAGGGGTGGGGGGCTTCAAGGGAAGGGAAAGGGGGGGTTCCATGGCATTGGGGGGGTTCAAGGAAGGGCAGAGGGGGGGTTCCATGGGTTTGGGGGTCCATGGAGGGGCGGGCAGCAGGGGGGTTCTGTGGGATTGTGGGGTTAATAGGGTTTGGGGGTCCATGGTGGGCCAGTAGGGGGGTCTCCATGGGGTTGGGGGTCCATGGAGGGTCAGCAGGGGGGATTCCATGGGGTTGGGGGGATTCCATGGGTTTGGGGTCCGTGGAGGGGCAGAAGGGGGGTCTCCATGGGGTTGGAGGGTTCAGAGACAGGAAAAGGGGGGGGGTCCATAGGGTTGGGGTTTCAGGGGGTGCAGCAGGGTCCCCCGAGGCAGCCCCCCCGCCGTGCCCCCCCAGGCCACACGTCCCCCACGCAGAAGGAGCCCACGCCCTTCACCATCGAGTGGATCCCCGACATCCTGCCCCGCTCCCGCCTGGGCGAGCTGCGCCTCAAGTTCCAGTACGGGCACCACGGGGGGCCCCGGCAGCCCCCCGGCCGCGGGACCGCCCCCGAGCCCCCCCTGGGCTCCATCGCCTTCCCCTGAGCCCCCCGAAACGGGACGGGGGGCTGCGAGTGCGGGGGGCGCCCGGGGGCACCCCCGGAATAAAGCAGTGGCACCCACAGGGGGCTGAGTGTGTGTGTGTGTGGGCACCGGGATGGGGGGCACCCCAAAATGGGGGGGACACCTGGGAGACCCCAAAGTGGGGGGGGGAAACCTGGGAGACCCCCAGAATGAGGGGGTAAGGGGGAAGGGAGCTGGGAGACCCCCAATAGGTGCCCAAAGTGGGCACCAGGGAGATCCCAGTCGCTCCCAGTGGGCGCTCACGAGGAGCCCAGTTGCCTTCAGGAGTTCCCAGGACCCCCGGTATCCTCAGTGCCCCCCAGTCCATCCCAGTATACCCCCAGTCCATCCCAGTATACCCAGTGCTGGCAGTACTCCCAGTGTGCCCAGTCCATCCCAGTTCCCCCCAGTCCATCCCGGTATCCCCAGTTCCTCCCTCGCTGCCCTCCCGCCGCCAGGGGGCGCTGCCGCCGCTCCCTCAGCCAAGATGGCGGCGGCCGCGCGGGCCCTGCGGGTGAGGGGAGAGCGGGAATGGGGGAAATACCAGGAATGGGGAAATACCGGGAATGGGGGTGACAAAGGACACCAGGTTTAGGGACACTGGGGATGTGGCGCAGTGAGCCTGGGGGCATTGGGCATGGGGGGCACTGAGGGTGGGGGTGACAAGGGACACCGGGAATGGGACACACTGAGGGTGGGGGCACTGGATGAGAGGGCGAGGGCTGCGGTGACACTGGGGACAGCGCTGTCCCCACCGCGGGGACACCGGGGCTGCTCCGTGCGGCTCCTGGGGACACGCTGGCGGTGTTGGGGACGGGGGACCGCGATGTCCCCTGCCAGCCGTCCCCAGCCCTGTCCCCTGTGCAGGTCCTTCCCCGTGCCCTCCATGTCCCCAGCGCCGCCCGGCAGCTCCACACCAGCCCCGTGTGCCTCAAGGTGAGTGCTCGGGGACCCTGCGGCCGTGTCCCCGTGTCCCTGCTGTTCCCTGACCCCACTGTCCCCATGTCCCCCTGTTCCCAATGTCCCCTGTTCCCTGACCCCACTGTCCCCGTGTCCCCTGACGCTGCTGTCCTCATGTCCCCCTGTTCCCAATGTCCCCTGTCCCCCTATCCCCGTGTCCCCGCTGTCCCTGTGTTCCCTGTCTCCTGACCCTGCTGTCCCCCTGTCCCCATGTCCCCCTGACCCCACTTTCCCCATGTCCCTGACCCCGCTGTCCCCTGTCCCTGCTGACCCTGCTGTCCCTGATGTCCCCCTGTCCATGTGTTCCCTGTCCCTGACCCCGCTGTCCCTGTGTCCCCAATGTCCCCTGTCGCTGACCCCGCTGTCCCTGTGTCCCCAATGTCCCCTGTCCCTGATCCCGCTGTCCCTGTGTCCCCAATGTCCCCTGTCGCTGACCCTGCTGTCCCTGTGTCCCCAATGTCCCCTGTCCCTGTGTCCCCAATGTCCCCTGTCCCTGACCCCGCTGTCCCTGTGTCCCCAATGTCCCCTGTCGCTGACCCCGCTGTCCCCACAGGCGCGGGCGGCGCGGGTGCGCGCGGGCAAGGGTGACAAGCTGGTGACGTACGAGCAGGCGCACGCCCCGCACCACATCGGGCACCGCAAGGGCTGGCTGTCCCTGCACACCGGTGCGTGACACGGGGACAGGGGACATGGGGGACAGGGGGGCAGGGGGATGGCGGCAGGGGGGGACTGTGGGGATGGCCCCTGGGGACACGGGGGCATGCTGGGGACAGGGCAGCGTGGGGCACGCGGGCATCGCGAGGGGACACAGGGACATGTGGGCACGGTGGGGACAGTGACGTGGACATCCTGGGGACAGAACACACAACTCCTGAGGTGCCACGACCACGGCTGGGCCGGTGCCACCAGTGCCACCAGTGCCACCAGTGCCACCACCACCCCGTCCCCTCTGAGGTGAGGTGGGCACGGCACAGCAGGCAGTGACTCAGTGCCACCCGTGTGCCACCAATGCCACCTGTGTGTCCCCCAGGAAACCTGCATGGTAAGGCGGGTGCAACACAGGCAGGGGGTCCCTCAGTGCCACCAATGTCACCAACGCCACTCCTGTGTCACCAAAGTGTGTCCCTCAGGGAACCTGTGTGGCGAGGCCGGTGCAACACGGGCAGGGGGTCCCTCAGTGTCACCCGTGTGTCACCAATGTCCCCTGTCCCTCAGGTAACCTGTGTGGCAAGGCGGGGCTGGCCCAGCGGGATGTCCCTCAGTGTCCCCAATGTCCCCAGTGTCCCCAATGTCCCCTGTGTGTCCCCCCAGGTAACCTGTGTGGCGAGGCGGGCGCAGCCCAGCAGGCAGTGACTCAATGTCCCCAGTGTCCCCAATGTCCCCAGTGTCCCCTCTGTCCCCCCAGGTAACCTGTGTGGCGAGGCGGGCGGGCAGTGACCCAGTGTCCCCAATGTCCCCAGTGTCCCCAATGTCCCCTGTCCCCCCAGGTAACCTGTGTGGCGAGGCGGGCGGGCAGTGACCCAGTGTCCCCAGTGTCCCCAATGTCCCCTGTCCCCCCAGGTAACCTGTGTGGCGAGGCGGGCGGGCAGTGACCCAGTGTCCCCAGTGTCCCCAATGTCCCCTGTCCCCCCAGGTAACCTGTGTGGCGAGGCAGGCGGGCAGTGTCCCCAATGTCCCCAGTGTCCCCAGTGTCCCCAATGTCCCCTGTCCCCCCAGGTAACCTGTGTGGCGAGGCGGGCGGGCAGTGACCCAGTGTCCCCAATGTCCCCAGTGTCCCCAATGTCCCCTGTCCCCCCAGGTAACCTGTGTGGCGAGGCAGGCGGGCAGTGTCCCCAATGTCCCCAGTGTCCCCAATGTCCCCTGTGTGTCCCCCCAGGTAACCTGTGTGGCGAGGCGGGCGGGCAGTGACCCAGTGTCCCCAGTGTCCCCAGTGTCCCCAATGTCCCCAGTGTCCCCAATGTCCCCTGTCCCCCCAGGTAACCTGTGTGGCGAGGCAGGCGGGCAGTGTCCCCAATGTCCCCAGTGTCCCCAATGTCCCCTGTCCCCCCAGGTAACCTGTGTGGCGAGGCAGGCGGGCAGTGACCCAGTGTCCCCAGTGTCCCCAATGTCCCCAGTGTCCCCAGTGTCCCCAATGTCCCCTGTCCCCCCAGGTAACCTGTGTGGCGAGGCAGGCGGGCAGTGACCCAGTGTCCCCAATGTCCCCAATGTCCCCAGTGTCCCCAATGTCCCCTGTCCCCCCAGGTAACCTGTGTGGCGAGGCGGGCGGGCAGTGACCCAGTGTCCCCAGTGTCCCCAATGTCCCCAATGTCCCCAGTGTCCCCAATGTCCCCTGTCCCCCCAGGTAACCTGTGTGGCGAGGCAGGCGGGCAGTGACCCAGTGTCCCCAATGTCCCCTGTCCCCCCAGGTAACCTGTGTGGCGAGGCGGGCGGGCAGTGACCCAGTGTCCCCAGTGTCCCCAATGTCCCCAGTGTCCCCAATGTCCCCTGTCCCCCCAGGTAACCTGTGTGGCGAGGCAGGCGGGCAGTGTCCCCAATGTCCCCAGTGTCCCCAGTGTCCCCTGTCCCCCCAGGTAACCTGTGTGGCGAGGCGGGCGGGCAGTGACCCAGTGTCCCCAATGTCCCCAATGTCCCCAGTGTCCCCAGTGTCCCCAGTGTCCCCTGTCCCCCCAGGTAACCTGTGTGGCGAGGCGGGCGCCGCCCCCCGGGCCCTGGAGGACGCGTTCCTGCGGCGCTTCCTGGCCGGGACGTTCCCGGGGCTGCTGCTGGACGAGCCGGTGCTGAAGCGCCGCGGGAACCTCGTGGTGCTCTGCGCCCTCCTGGCGCGGGCGCTGCCGCCCCACAAGCTCTACTTCCTGCAGGGCTACACCGAGACCCTGCTCGGCCACTTCTACAAGTGCCCCGTGCGCCTGGAGCTGCAGACCCTGCCCGCCCGCCTGCCCTACAAGTTCATCTAGGGCTAACCTGGGAACGGCCCTAAAAACCTGTAAATGTTCCTGGAAAACCTGTAAATGTTCCTAAAGGAGTGCTCTGGGGTGTACCTTACAAGTACCTCTAGGAATAAACCTGTAAATGTTTCCAAAAAACGTTTAAATGGTCCTGGAAAACCTGTAAATGTTCCTAAAGGAGTGCTCTGGGATGTGCCCTACAAGTTCCTCTGGAGATAAACCTGTAAATGTTCCTGAAAAACCCATAAATGTTCCTGAAGTCCCTGTGCCCCACCTGGCCTCGTGTCCTCAACATTCCTGTGCCCCTCATGGTGTCCCCGTGTCCCCAGAGTGTCCCTGTGTCCCCACAGTGTCCCTGTGTCCCACATGGTGTCCCCGTGTCCCCAGAGTGTCCCTGTGTCCCACATGGTGTCCCTGTGTCCCACAGTGTCCCTGTGTCCCACATGGTGTCCCTGTGTCCCCACAGTGTCTCCGTGTCCCCACAGTGTCCCTGTGCCCCACACGCCATCCCCGTGTCCCCACAGTGTCCCCGTGTCCCACACGCCATCCCCGTGTCCCCACCCCTGTGACACTGCGGCGCCTCCCCCCCATCCATCCCAGTCCGACCAGTGCAGGATGTGACAAAACCAGTTTAAATAGAAAGGGGGGAGGGGCACGGGGGGGAGTGGGGGCTCAGCCCTTCCTGGAGCCCTTGTCCTTGTCCTTGTCCCTGTCCCTGTCCTTGTCCTTGTCCTTGCCCTTGTCCTTGTCCTTGTCCTTGTCCTTGTCCCTGTCCTTGTCCTTGGCCTTGTCCTTGTCCTTGTCCTTGCCTTTGTCCCTGTCCTTGTCCCTGTCCTTGTCCTTGTCCCTGTCCTTGTCCTTGTCCTTGTCCTTGCCTTTGTCCCTGTCCTTGTCCTTGCCCTTGTCCCTGTCCCTGTCCTTGTCCCTGTCCCTGTCCGTGTCCTTGAAGCCGGGGTTGGCCAGGCCCAGCCCTGTCCCCTGCACGGTGTCCCCCGGCGTGTCCTCTCCTGGTGGCACCTGCAGCGCGGGCCCTGCGGGGACAATGGGGCATTGTGTCACTGTCACTGTCCCCCAGGCCCTGGGGACAACGGTGTCACTGTCACTGTCCCCAGGCTGAGGGGACAATGGGCACAGTGTCACTGTCACTGTCCTGGAGGTGACACAGGCCTGGTGTCACACTGTCCCCATGCTGGAGGCGACACTGTCCCTGTCCCAGAAGTGTCCCTGTTCCCAGGAAGGTGACACTGTCCCGGTGGTCACCCTGTCCCTGTCCTGGTGTCCCTGTCCCCAGGGGTGTCCCCATCCCTGTCCCGGTGTCCCTGTCCTGTCTGGGTGTTCCTGTCCCTGTTCCCAGGAAGGTGACACCGTCCCGGTGGTCACCATGGACCTGTCCCAGTGTCCCTGTCCCCAGGGATGTCCCTGTCCTGGGGGAGGTGACGCTGTCCCTGTCCCCATCCCTGTCCCCATCCCTGTCCCCGTCCCTGTCCCCGTCCGTACCCACGTAGCTGAGCAGCACGGGCAGGAACACGAGTCCGTGCGCGAGCCCCAGCAGGGTCACGATCAGGTTGAGGCGGAAGAAGAAAATCTGCACGAGCCGCGCCTTGGCGAAGGCCAGCACCACCACGCCGGGCAGGTTGGTCATGGCCACCCCCGCCACCACCTGCGGGGACAGCGGCGACAGCGCCGCGCTCGGTGACGGCGCCCCGAGACGGACGGCGACCCCGACAGGGACAGGGACCCGCGGTGACGCCGCCCCGACAGGGACGGCGACACCGACACGGACGGCGACCCGCGGTGACGCCCCCGGACCAGGAGGTCCCCCAGTGTCACCTCCCGGTCCCGGGAGAGTTTGGGGTCCCACGGTGCCACCCCCTGGTCCCAAAAGATCCCACGGTGCCACTCCCAGACCAGGGGAGTTTGGGGTCCCACCATGTCACCCCCAGCCCCAGGAGATCCCCCAGTGTCACCCCCAGCCTCAGGAGGGGTTGGGGACCCGCGGTGTCACCTCCCGGTCCCAAAAGGTCCTGTGGTGTCACCCCCAGTCCCAGGAGAGTTTGGGGTCCCACGGTGCCACACCTGGACCAGGAGGTCCCACGGTGTCACCTCCCACACCCAAAAGGTTCCACAGTGCCACCCCCGGCCCCAGGACAGTTTGGGGTCCCTCTGTGCCACCCCCATCTCCAGAAGGTCCCACGGTGTCACCCCCCAGCTCCAGGAAGGTTTGGGGTCCTGCAGTGTCACCCCCCGGCCCAGGAGGTCCTCTGGTGCCACCCCTGTCCCCAGGAGGGTTTGGGGTCCCTCTGTGCCACCCCCAGCCCGGCAGGGTTTGGTGTCCCTCAGTGTCCCCGTGCCCACCTTGCTGCCCATGGTGACAGTGGCCTCCTTGGCTCGTGCCACCCGCGTGGGCTGGCGGCTGCGGGCGAAGGCGCAGGTGATGTGGGACACGAACTCCACCGAGATGCCCACGGCCTGTGGGGACAGCGGGCTGGGCTGGCACCCCGGGCACCGCCTGTGCCACCAGAGCCACCCCAGTGCCCTGAGAGCCACCCCAGTGCCCTCAGAGCCACCCCAGTGCCCTGAGAGCCACCCCCTGTGCCACCAGAGCCACCCCTGTGCCACCAGAGCCACCCCCTGTGCCACCAGAGCCACCCCAGTGCCCTCAGAGCCACCCCCTGTGCCCTCAGAGCCACCCCAGTGCCCTGAGAGCCACCCCCTGTGCCACCAGAGCCACCCCTGTGCCACCAGAGCCACCCCAGTGCCACCAGAGCCACCCCTGTGTCCCACCTCACATGCCCAGTGCCACCCCACATGCCCCATGGCCTTGTGCCACTCCATATCCCTGTGCCACCCCCCGTGCCCCATGTCCCACTGTCCCCCATGCCACCCCCTGTGCCCCGTGTCCTGCTGTCCCCCGTGCCCAGTGTCCCCATGCCATCCCACATCCCTGTGCCACCCCCATGCCCTGTGCTCCGTGTCCTGCTGTCCCCTGTGCCCCATGTCCCTGTGCCACCCCACGTGCCCCGTGTCCCGCTCTGTCCCCCGTGCCACCCCCCGTGCCATGCCCATGGCCCGCTGTCCCCGTGCCCGCACCGCCACCAGGTTGATGAGTGCCACGGCGTTGTAGGGCACTGCCCAGAGCGCCATGCAGCCCACGGTGCCCAGCAGTGCCATGGCGATGGTCAGCAGCGTGGCCAGGCTGGAGCGCCCGTCCATGCCCAGCAGCAGGAAGGACACGGCGAAGGTGGGCACCAGGCACAGTGCCAGCGTCAGCAGCCCCTCGGGCACCACCGTCAGGTACTGCTCGTAGTACACGTACGTCACCCTGCGGGGCGGCACCGCGCTGGCACCGGCTGGGGCACCGGGCACCCGGGGAGGGGCAGCGGGCACCCCAAAACGGGCACCGGGTATCCCAAAACGGGCACCAGGCACCCCAAAATGGGCACCGGGTGTCCCAAAACGGGCACTGGGATCCCAAAATGGGCACCGGATATCCCAAAATGGGCACTGGGATCCCAAAATGGGCACCGGATATCCCAAAATGGGCACTGGGATCCCAAAATGGGCACTGGGACCCCAAATGGGCACTGGGCACCTGGGGATGGGCACCGGGCTCCCCAGAACGGGCACTGGATATTGTAATATGGACACTGGGTATCCTGATATGGGCACTGGGATCCCAAAACGGGCACTGGGTATTGTGATATGGGCACCAGGCACCCCAAAATGGGCACTGGGTATCCAGGTATGGGCACCCAACAAGGGCACTGGGGTACCCTCAGCACCCCGAAATGGCCACCCCTCACTGGGGCGCCAACTCACGACCCCCAACAGGGGCACTGGGGCACCCCCTGCACCCCAGACCGGGCACCCTGACCTGGGCACCGCTACCTGTCCCCCCCTCACCGGGCACCCCCGTCCCCCCCGGGCTGGCAGTGCCACTCACGTGTAGGGGAAGACGCGGAAGGCGGGGTCGGTGCCGGGCACGGCGCGCAGGGTGGCCGTGATGTACTCTGCCAGGGCGCGGGCGGCGCGCAGGGCACCCGTGTACTCCTGGGACGTGCGCAGCGGGCGCTGGTACGCCATGAACCGGGTGGCTGCGGGCACGGCAGCGTCGGCACGGGGCGGCGGGCACCACGGGGCAGTGGGCACCACGGGGGCAACGTCAGCATGGGGCAGGAGGCACCACGGGGGCAACGTCAGACAGGGCGGTGGGCACCACGGGGCAGTGGGCACCACGGGGCAGTGGGCACCACGGGGGCAGTGGGCACTTGGGGACAATGGACACAACAGGGGCAATGGTCACTCTGGGGGCAGCGGTCACTCTGGGGGCAGTGGTCACCATGGGGACAGCGGGCACCATGAGGGCAGTGAAAACCAGGGGAGCAATGGGCACTCCAGGGGCAGTGGTCACTCCCGGGGCGGTGGGCACCACAGGGGCAGTGGGTACCACGGGGGCAGTGGGCACTCTGGGGGCTCAGTGGTCACCCCGTTGGTCAGTGGTCACCCTGGTGGTCAGTGGTCACCCCAGCCCCTGTGCCCGTGCCACCCTCACTCACCCAGGATGGTGCCGTTGTCGTCCATGCTCACCGAGGTGTCGTAGGCGCCCAGGCCGCTGCGGGGACAGGGGCGGGTCAGGGGACACCCAGGGGACAGCCAGGACAGCCAGAGGGGACACAGGGTCAGGGGATACCCAGGGCAGTGCCAGGGCGGTGCCACCATGGTGCCACTCACCCCTTGGGGCAGTGCAGGGTGGGCCGGTCCTGCAGGAACCAGGGCAGGAAGCGCTGGAACTCCTCGTGCGTGGGGCGGCGCAGCCGCTTCAGGCACTGCCCCAGAGCGCAGCTGGGGTCAGCTGTGGGCACACACGGGTCAGTGCGGGCACCGGGCACTGGGCACCACCGTGGGCACGCGCGGGGTCAGTGTGGGCACACACAGGGTCAGTGTGGGCACACGCAGGGGTCAGTGTGGGTACACAGGGTCAGTGTGGGCACTGGGCACCACCGTGGGCACGCGCGGGGTCAGTGTGGGCACACACGGGGGTCAGTGTGGGCACACACAGGGGTCAGTGTGGGTACACAGGGTCAGTGTGGGCACCGGGCACTGGGCACCACCGTGGGCACGCGCGGGGTCAGTGTGGGCACACACGGGGGTCAGTGTGGGCACACAAAGGGCACATGGTGGCCACCACAGCAGGCACCGAGCTGGTGCACAGAGGGCATCACAGTAGGTGCCCAATGACCACCCAGTGGGCACCCAATGGGCACCCAATCAACATCCAAAGACCACCCAGTGGGCATCACAGTAGGTGCCCAATGGCCATTGTGGTGGGCACCCAATGACCAACCAATGGCCACCATGGTGGGCACCCAGTGGCCACAGTGATGGACATTAAATATACACCTAAGGACCACCATGGTGGGCACCCAACAGCCATAATGGTGGGCACCCAATGGCCACTTAATGGCCACCATGTTGGGCACCCAATGGCCACCCAACGGCCACCATGGTGGCACCCAATGGCCATGGTGATGGATATTAAATATACACCTAAGGACCACCATGGTGGGCACCCAATGGCCACCATGATGAGCACCCAATGGCCATCATGATGAGCACCCAGTGGCCGCCATGACGAGTACCCAATGGCCACCCAATGGCTGCCATGATGAGCACCCAATGGCCACTATGATGAGCACCCAATGGCCACCGTGATGAGCACCCAATGGCCACCATGATGAGCACTCAATGGCCGCCATAATGAGCACCCAATGGCCACCATGATGAGCGCCCAATGGTCGCCATAATGAGCACCCAATGGCCACCCAACAGCCACCATGATGAGCACCCAATGGCCCCCATGGTGAGCGCTCAATGACCGCCATGATGAGCACCCCATGACCACCCAACGGCCCCCATGGTGGGCACTCAATGGCCACCCCATGACCACCCCCTGGCCCCATGGTGGGCACTCAGTGGCCACCCCATGACCACCCCCTGGCCCCATGGTGGGCACTCAGTGGCCACCCCATGACCACCCAATGGCTCCATGGTGGGCACTCAGTGGCCACCCCATGACCACCCAACGGCCCCCATGGTGGGCACTCAATGGCCACCCCATGACCACCCCCTGGCCCCATGGTGGGCACTCAGTGGCCACCCCATGACCACCCCCTGGCCCCATGGTGGGCACTCAGTGGCCACCCCATGACCACCCCCCGGCCCCCCGGTGCCCCCTGGTGCCCCGCGGTGCCCCCAGCCGCACTCACTGCTGGAGGAGGGGCAGAACTCGCCCTGGTGCTCCCCGCTCTGGTGGATGCGGCAGCAGCGCACCATGGGGTTCAGCCAGTCCAGGAAATCGTCCAGCCACGAGGTGGCCGGGATGGCCAGGTAGGACCTGCGGAGGGCACACGGGAGGGGCTGGCAGGGGCCGGGCACGGCCGGCCGGGCTCCGGGGGCGCCCGCGGACGGGCACTCACACGTTGGCGAAGCGCGTGGCCAGCTGGATGCTCTGCGTCAGCGAGTTGGCGTCGCAGCCCGAGCTGGAGCAGATGGCGTTGGTGCCGTTCTCCGAGGAGAAGTTGTAGCCGCCCGTGGTGACAAAGTAGGTGGGGACACCCACGGCCAGGTACCGGTTCATGGCCGAGTAGTACTCGAGCAGGTACGAGTCCTGGGGACGGCTGGCATCAGAGGGGGCACCCGCGGGGCACCCCAAGGGGGCAGAGAGAACACAGAGGGGCACAGAGGAGGAAAAGGGGCACAGGGGGTACAGAGAGACACTGAGGGGCACAGAGGGGTCCCAGCATCCCGTGTGCCCCCATACAGGGCCGTGCCACCCCTGTGCCCACCTCGGGCAGTGCCAGCTCCTGGTCCAGCCCCACGGACACGTGGAAGAGCAGGAAGAGCCCGGCACAGGCCAGGAACAGGAACAGCAGCACCTGGGGGAGGGGGCTCTGCTCAGGGACCCGGGCACCAAAACCCCCAGAGACCCCCCTGGGACCCCAAAACCCCTCACAGACCCCTCAGTGTCACCCCAAAACCCCTCACACACCCCCAATACCCCCTGTGCCCTCCCATTCCCGTGCCCCTCAATGACCCACGTGTCCCCCAAATGCCCCCTGTGCCCTCCATGCCCCCCATGCCCCTGATGTCTCTGTGCCCTCTGTGCCCCCCATGTTCCCAGTTCCTCCAAAGCCCCCCAATGCCCCTCAATGCCCCCAATGCCCCCCATGCCCCCCGTGCCCTTAATGCCCTATTTGCCCCCCAATGCCCTCAATGCGCCCCTGTCCCCGTGCCCTCCATGTCCCCATGTCTCTCAATGCCCCCCATGCCCCTGAAGTCCCCAATGCCCCCAACGCCCCCCATTGTCCCCCAATTCCCCCCATGCCCTCTGTGCCCCCCATGCCCCCCGTGCCCCCCGTGCCCTCACCACGGCCGGTCTCACGAGGGGGTGCAGCAGCACGGGGGTGTAGCAGCGCTCCAGGAAGGGGCGCAGCAGCCCCCGGCCCGCCCTGGCCGTGCCCCCCTTGCCCGTCCCGCAGCAGCAGCAGAGGTCGAAGCGCCCGGCCTGGGGGCACGGGGAGGTTGGCACGGTGGGGTTGGCACGGCGGGGTTGGCACGGCGGGGTTGGCACGGCTCCTCCACAGCCCCCCCGTGCCCTGCGGGTGTGCCCTGCCCGCCCTGGGCACTGCATGGTGACCCTCACCCAGCCCAGGGACCCTCACCCACCCTGGGCATCCTTACACCCACCCCGGGGGCTTCATGGGCACTCTGTGCCCACTCTGCGGACCTCTCACCCACCCTGTGCCCACCCTGGGCATCCTCACCCAACCTGGGGACCCTCGCACCCACGATCCCCATGGCCACCCTGTGCCCACCCTGGGGTCCCCGTACCCACCCTGTGCCCACCCTGCGGACCTCTCACCCACCCTGTGCCCACCCTGGGGTCCCTGTGCCCACCTTGGGGACCCTCTCACCAACCCTGGGGCCCCTGTACCCACCCCGTGCCCACCCTGGGGTCTCACCCCGTGCCCCCTCCCCTCGCCCCGCGGTGCCCCCCCCCCGGTGCCACCTCCTGTCGCCGCCTGTCGAGCGCCACCAGCGCCACAAAGCCGGACATCTGCAGCACGAAGTCCAGCGCGATGGCGAGCGCGGCCGTCAGGGCGAACGTGCGCACGGCGGGCATGGACGAGAGGGCACCTGCGGGACCCGGGCACCCCCTGGGTCACCGGAGAGCCCCTGGCACCCCCCGGGTCACTGGGACACCCCCGGGTCCCCCTTGGTGTCACCAGGACCCCGTGCCCGCCCCCCCACACCACCCCACCCCCCGCGGCTCGTGCCCGTTGTCCCCCATGTCCCTGTACCCACCCTGTGCCCACCCTGTGCCCACCCTGCGCTCCCAGTGACCCCCAGTGCCCCCCATATCCCTCTGCCCACCCTGTGTCCTCCGTGCCCCCCGTGTCCCTGTGCCCACCCTGCGCTCCCTGTGCCCCCCAGTGCTCCCCATACCCCTGTGCCTCCTGTACCTGCCATATCCCTGTGCCCACCCTGTGCCCCCAGTGCCCCCCATGACCCGGTGCCCCCTCCTCACCAAACAGGAAGCAGACGGTCTCGGAGAGGCTGCAGAGCAGCATGCTCGGTGCCACCTGCGCCAGCACCCGCCCCAGGTGCTGCTCCCGCGTCTCGCCCGGCTCCCGATGCGACTGCTGCTGCCACGGGGGGGGGGTCAGGGGCACCCGGGGGCACCCAGGGGCACCCCCAGAGCCGGGAGAGAACCATGGGGCACCCCCTGCCCACCCGAGGGTGCCCACCTGCCCACGGGGATGCCCCATGGGAATCCCAAAAGTGCCCCCCCAGTACCCCCATCCCCAAGGACACCCCCCTTTCCCGGTGCCCCCGATGCCCCCCGGTTCCCCCAGTGCCCTCCAGCTCCCTGTTGCCCCCGGTGCCCCCCGATGCCCCCCGGTGCCCCCCGTGCCCACCTGCAGCTCCTGCACGAAGATGAAGATGTTGTCGGCGCCCACGGCCAGCACGAGGAAGGGCACGACCTCGATGATGATGAGGGACGAGGGCAGCCCCAGCAGCGCCAGCAGCCCCATGGCGGCCAGCACGGCCCCCAGCACCACCGCGATGCCCCCGAGCGCCAGCGTCACCTTGGACTCCACCTGCGGGCACCCCCGGGTGGGCACCGCGGTCAGCACCCCCGGATTGGCACCCCCGGGTGGGCACCGCCGTCAGAAACCCCGGATTGGCACCCTCGAACCTCCCGGGTCAGCAACCCCGGCTGGGCACCCTCGGAACCCCCGCGTTGGCACCCCTGGATTGGCACCCCCGAACCCCCCCGGGCCTCTCCCACCATCCCGGAGTGCCCCGGGGATCACCGGGACCCGCCCGAAACCCCGCGCATCCCCCCAAACTGATCCCCTGAACCCCCCGGATCCCCCCGAACTGATCCCCTGAACCCCCCTGGATCCCCCCAAACTGATCCCCTGAACCCCCCGGATCCCCCCGAACTGATCCCCTGAACCCCCCGGATCCCCCCAAACCGATCCCCTGAACCCCCCGGATCCCCTCAAACTGATCCCCTGAACCCCCTGGATCCCCCCAGACCGATCCCCTGAACCCCCCGGATCCCCCCGAACTGATCCCCTGAACCCCCCGGATCCCCCCGAACTGATCCCCTGAACCCCCCGGATCCCCCCAAACCGATCCCCTGAACCCCCCGGATCCCCTCAAACTGATCCCCTGAACCCCCTGGATCCCCCCAGACCGATCCCCTGAACCCCCCGGATCCCCCCGAACTGATCCCCTGAACCCCCCGGATCCCCCCGAACCGATCCCCTGAAACCCCCGGATCCCCTCAAACTGATCCCCTGAACCCCCCGGATCCTCCCAGACTGATCCCCTGAACCCCCCGGATCCCCCCGAACTGATCCCCTGAACCCCCCGGATCCCCCCAAACTGATCCCCTGAGCCCCCCGGATCCTCCCAGACTGATCCCCTGAACCCCCCGGATCCCCTCAAACTGATCCCCTGAACCCCCTGGATCCCCCCGAACTGATCCCCTGAAACCCCCGGATCCCCCCAAACTGATCCCCTGAGCCCCCCTGGATCCCCCCAGACTGATCCCCTGAACCCCCCAGATTCTCCCTGAACCGACCCCCCCGAACCTCCCCGGATTTTCCCAAACCTGCCCAGAATCCTCCCAAATCGATCCCCCCGAACCCCTCGAATCGCCCCAAACCGACCCTCCCAGGTCTCACCAGGTCCCTGTGCCACCCCCGAACACGCCAGGACCCCCCCAGACCGACCCTCCCGGGGTTGCACCCGGTGCCTCTGCCACCCCCGAGCCCCCCAAACCATTCCGGGGCTCACCAGGACCCTGTGCCCCTCCTGGTGCCCTCCGGTTCCCGTGCTCCCGGTGCCCCCGAGCTCACCAGGTCCCTGTGCCTGCCGTGCCCCCCGGCTCACCTGGACCGTCTGTCACCCCCGTGCCCCCCCGTGCCCCCCGGGCTCACCAGGTCCTCGTGCCCCTCCCGGTGCCCCTCCCGGTGCCCCCCGCTCACCAGGACCCTGCTCCAGGCCGTGTACTCGCCCAGGGCCAGCGCGATGTAGGCGAACACCAGCAGGTAACTGACGGCGAACACCGGGATGTCCTCCCCGCTCGTGCGGTTGATCTCATCCTCCAGAGAGCGCTGAGGGGACAGCGACAGTGAGGGGACACCGGGGACACCGGGGGGCACGGGGGCATAGAGGGAGGACAGGGACACTGGGGGAACCTAGGGCGTGGGGGACACTGGGGACATGGAGGGGACATAGAGGGGGACAGGACGTGGGGGGCACTGGGGGAACCTAGGGCGTGGGGGACACTGGGGACATGGAAGTGGCACAGGGACAATGGGGACACTGTGGACATGGAAAGGACATGGGAACATGGAGGGGACACGGGGCCACCAGGGGCATGGAGGGGACAAAGGCTTCACTGAGGCCATTAAGGACACAGTGACATGGGTGACACCAGGGGGCACAGGGGGCACCAGAAACATGGAGGGGACACAGGGGGGCCCAGGGACATGGAAGGGACATGAGGACATGGAGGGGACATAGGGGACATAGAGGGGGACAGGGACGTGAGGGAACCTAGGGTGTGGGGGACACTGAGGACACTGGGGACACAGAAGTGGCACAGGGACACTGAGGACACTGAGGATATAGAGGGGACATAGGGACATGGAGGGGGGCAGGGACGTGGGGGGCACTGGGGGCATGGGGGACATGGAGGGCATAGGGGACACTGGGACATAAAGGGGGGACAGGGGCACTGGGGACGTGGAAGTGGCACAGGGACAATGGGGACACTGAGGACACGGAGGGGACATGGAGGGGGCATAGGGGCACAGGGACACGGGGCCACCAGGGGCATGGAGGGGACAAGGGGTTGACTGAGGCCACTAAGGACACAGTGACACGGGTGACACCAGGGGGGCACAGGGGGCACCGGAAACATGGAGGGGACACAGGGGGGCACAGGGACATGGAAGGGACATGAGGACATGGAGGGGGCATAGGGACGCAGTGACACGAGTGACACCAGGGACACGGAGGGGACATGGTGGGGACATGGTGGTCACACAGGGACACGGAGGGGACACAGAGGGGACACGGAGGGGACACAGCAGTCACACGGGGACACAGAGGGACATGAGGGGGACGTGGAGGGGACACGGTGGTCACACAGGGGACGCGGAGGGATACGGAGAGGACACAGAGGGGACACGCAGGGGACAAGGAGGGGACTTGGGGCTCACACAGGGGACACGCAGGGGACACGGCGGTCACACAGGGACACGCACGGACACGCAGGGGACACGGCGCCCACCTCGGCCATGAAGGTGACCGAGAGGTTGTGGCGGTGGCGCCGCTGGAAGTCGCGCACCACGCTCAGGAACTGCCGCTCCCAGCTCAGCGCCCACTCCAGGCGCGGGTCCCCCGCGGGGAAATTGTTCAGCGAGTAGGTGACAATGAGCGCCTCGGCCTCCGTGTACTCGGACTCTGCGGGGACACGGCGGTGACGGCGCGGGGACGGCGCGGGGACACCCCCGGGGACCCCCGGAACGCCCCGTACCGCGGTATCCGCCCAGCGCGGGGACACCCCCGGGACCCCCCGAACCCCCCGTACCGCGGTATCCGCCCAGCGCGGGGACACCCCCGGGACCCCCCGAACCCCCCGTACCGCGGTATCCGCCCAGCGCGGGGACACCCCCGGGACCCCCGAACCCCCCGTACCGCGGTATCCGCCCAGCGCGGGGACCCCCGGAACCCCCCGTACCGCGGTATCCGCCCAGCGCGATGTACGGGAACACGGGCCCGCCGTACTCGGCCATGCAGCTCAGCTCCAGCGCCGTGATGTCCTTGAAGGAGAGCGGGGAGCTGGCGGCGACAGGGCCGGGCCGTCAGCGGGGGCTCTGTGCCCGCCCGGCCCCGGCCCTGCTGCCACCCGCGGGCACCCGGCTGGCATGGGGCATGCGTGGGTGGCACCCTGAACCCACGGCCTGGCACCACAGAGTGATGGGGACATGCGGGTGGCACCCTGAACCCACGGCCTGGCACCACAGAGTGATGGGGACATGCGGGTGGCACCCTGAACCCACGGCCCGGCACCCCGGATGACATGGGGGATGTGTGGGTGGCATCCTGAACCCATGGGCAGGCACCACAGAGTGATGGGGGACACCCAAGTGGCACCCTGAACCCACAGCCTGGCACCCCAGAGCGATGGGGGACACCCCGGTGGCACCCTATAACCACGGGCAGGCACCTCAGCTGGCATGGGGGACGGGTGGGTGGCACCCTGAACCCACAGCCTGGCACCCAACAGTGATGGGGGATAGAGAGGTGGCACCTTGAACCCACAGCCTGGCACCCCAGAGTGATGGGGACATGTGGGTGGCACCCCAAACCCACATGGGCATCACCCCAGTCCCAGAGCCAGGCACCTCATGGGCACCAAGTCATGGACACAGAGCCCCATGGGCATCACCCCAGTCCCACAGCTGGGCACCCCACGGGCACCACGCCATGTCCAGCACCCTTGGGTCACCCGAACCCCACACCTGGGCACCCCACAGCGACCACGCCCCACTGTGCCCCCCGCCCGCGGCACCCACTTGACGCAGTAGATGAGGTGGTCGTGCCAGTCGACGGTGCCCTGCACTTTGCCATCCTGCTGCCAGCCGCGGAGCGCCAGGCGGCTGCGGTTGTTCTGGAAGTACTGCGTGACGCTGGACACGGCGCAGTCGCCCACGCCGGGCGCCGTGGGGTTCAGGGGGGCGTAGCACACGTCCCGCAGGGTGACGTTCCTGCCCCGTGCCCACGCCGTGGTGCCCGCCAGCTCCTCCTGCAGCTCCAGCAGCGCCAGCAGCACGTCCTGGGCCAGCACCCCGCTGAAGTTCTTGGTGCCCAGCACCACCGAGTCGTAGGCGGTGCTGCCCGGGCGCCCGGGCGCCGTCACGATCACCTGGTTGGTGCGCAGGAAGGGCCCGAAGTGGCGGTCGTGGAACTCCTTCTCCTGCCTGGCACGGCTGCCCGGCGCCGACCAGAGCTGCACGGGGTCCGTGGTCAGCTGCAGGGTCACCAGCCCGGCCGAGAGCCCCGCGGCCGCGGCCACGGCCACGGCCAGCACGGCCAGCGGCCAGGTGGCCACCACGGCGCCCCAGCGGCGGAACGCCCGCTCCAGGCCGCGCCGCCAGGCCTCGCCGACCCGCTGCGAGCGCCCGCGGGCGCGCGGCTTCGGCGGCGCCTCGGCCTCGCCCCGGCGGCACAGCGCGGCCACCAGGAACGCCAGGGCCAGGCCGGCGAACAGCAGCGCGCAGATGACCAGCACGCCGTCGGCGCGGCCGATGCGGAACGGCGGCGGCGGGTCGGCGGGCGGCACCACGGGCGGGCAGGCCTGGGCGCAGTCCTGGCACGAGCACGGCTCCTGCTCGGCGTCGGGCGCTTGGTCGCAGCCCCAGACGGGCGCGTCCAGCGGGGCGACGCCCCGGCCGGGCTCGGAGCCGTCGGGCAGCAGCTGGAAGTCGATCTGCAGCGGCGCCAGCCCGTTGTTCTTGTCGCCCTGGAAGTCCAGCCAGCGCTGGGCCGTGCACAGCTGGGCGCCGTAGCGCCCGCACATGGTGGAGATGGCGTAGCCGCCCGTGGCGGGCATCCGCACGTCCTTGCACGAGGCGAAGGCGGCCTCGGCGTAGCGGCTGCGGTAGAAGAGCTGGTACTCCAGCACGGCCTGCGCGCCGGGCACCGCCGCGTAGTCGGCGACGCGGGTGACGTTGGTGAACAGGCTCTGGTCGGGGCTGCAGATGTTGTGGCAGTAGAGGTTGGCGAAGTTGCGGGCGCAGGACGGGCACCGCGCCAGGACGGCGCCCGACAGCTCCACGCTGAGGCGCAGCGAGACCAGCTGGGCGTAGCTGCAGCAGACCCGCACGGTGGCATCGCCATCCCCGGCCAGCTCGGGGCACACCGTGCGCAGCAGGGACAGCAGCGCGCCCCGTGCCACCCGCGCCGGCGTGTTGGACAGGCAGGGCACCTTGGAGGGCACCAGGGACGAGTTCACCTCGGGGTTGCTGCCGCACTCGCCGTAGAAGGCGCAGACGCCGGCCTGGTGCACGGGGGTCAGCGATGGCGACGCCTGCGGGGACAGGGACGGGGTGGTGGCACGGTGGTGGCACCTTGAGGGGAACCCGGTGGGCACCATGGAGGCGGCGCCACAGCTCTGGCACCTTTGGTTCTGCCAAACCGCACCCAGATGGCACCAGTGGGCACCACGGCATTGTCCCCACGTTCTGCCACCTCCAGTTCCTCCAAATGGCACCCAAAGGGCACCACAGCCGTGTCCCCTCCATTCTGCCACCTCCAGTTCCTCCAAATGTCACCCAAATGTCACCAGCGGGCACCACAGCCGTGTCCCCATGGCTCTGCCACCTTTGGTTCCTCCAAACCGCACCCAGATGGCACCAGTGGGCACCACGGCGTTGTCCCCACGTTCTGCCACCTCCAGTTCCTCCAAATGGCACCCAAAGGGCACCACAGCGGTGTCCCCTCCATTCTGCCACCTCCAGTTCCTCCAAATGTCACCCAAATGTCACCAGCGGGCACCACAGCCGTGTCCCCATGGCTCTGCCACCTTTGGTTCCTCCAAACCGCACCCAGATGGCACCAGCGGGCACCGTGGCATTGTACCCACGTTCTGCCACTTCCAGGTCCTCCAAATGGCACCCAAAGGGCACCACAGCGGTGTCCCCTCCATTCTGCCACCTCCAGTTCCTCCAAATGTCATCCAAATGTCACCAGCGGGCACCACAGCCGTGTCCCCATGGCTCTGCCACCTTTGGTTCCTCCAAACCGCACCCAGATGGCACCAGCGGGCACCGTGGCATTGTACCCACGTTCTGCCACTTCCAGGTCCTCCAAATGTCACCCAAAGGGCACCACAGCGGTGTCCCCTCCATTCTGCCACCCGCAGTCTCCCCAAATGCCACCCAAGTGGCACCTGATGGGCACCATGGAGGTGTCCCCCTGCTCTGCCACTCTCAGTCTCCCCAGTGCCACCCAGCTGTCACCGGGTGCCACCCGAGGGCACCACAAGGAGCGGCTCTGCCACTCCCAGCCCCTGCACGTCAGCCCTGACTGGCATCCAAAGGGCACCAAGGGGTGTCCCCACCCTGCCACCTCTGAATGCCACCCAGATGTCACCCAATGGGTGCCACAATGGTGTCCCCAGCTCTGCCACCTGTTAATGTCACGCTATGGGCACCCAAATGTCACCCAATGGGCACCCAAAGGGCACCACAGCAGTGTCCCCCTCAGCCCCTCCCAAATGCCACCAGGTTGGCACAGCACCCGTGTCCCCCCAGCTCTGCCACCCTCAGTCCCCCAAATGCCACCAGGTGGGCACCACAATGGCACCCCCAGCTCTGCCACCCCCAAACCTCTTGAGTGCCACCCAGATGTCACCAAGTGGGCACCACAATGGTGTCCCCTGACTGTGCCACCCGCAGCCCCCCAAATGCCACCAGGCGGGCACGGCTCTGGTGTTCCCTGGTTCTGCCACTCCCAAACCTTCCGAGTGCCACCCAAATGCCACCCGGTGGGTGCCACAACGGTACCCTCAGCTCTGCCACCCTCAGCCCCCCAGATGCCACCAGGCGGGCACCACACCGGTGTTGCCCCAGCTCCGCCACCCTCAAACCTTCCAAATGCCACCCCAATGCCACCCGGTGGGTGCCACAATGGTACCCCCGGCTCTGCCACCCCCAAACCTCCCGAGTGCCACCCCAATGCCACCCGGCGGGCGCCACACCCGTGTCCCCCAGCTCTGCCACCCTCAGCCCCCCAATGTCCCCGCTCCGGCGCCACCCCCCGTGCCCGCCCCGTGCCCTCCCGGTGCCACCCGCGGAGTCGCCGTCCCTACCAGCGCCAGGAGCGCGGCCAGGAGGGCGCCGGGCAGTGCCAGGGGGGCGGCCATGCTGGCGGCGCTGTGCCCCGGTGCCACCCGCGCCTTTAAGGGCGGGCAGGGCAGCGCTGGCCCGATGGCAGCGGGGCCAATCAGCCCCGGGCGGATCGATCATTAACCCAGCGATCGATCGATCCGCGCGGGGCGGGCACGGGGCGCCACCCGCGGGCACCGCAACGGGGGAACACGGGGGCTTGGGAGCTCGGGGTGGCACCGAAACGGGCATTTGGGAGCTCGGGGTGGCATCGATGGGCACCAAAATGGGGAGAAAACGGGGGCTTGGGAGCTCGGGGTGGCACCGAAACGGGCATTTGGGAGCTCGGGGTGGCATCGATGGGCACCAAAATGGGGAGAAAACGGGGGCTTGGGAGCTCGGGGTGGCACCAATGGGCACTGGAATGGGAGAAAACGGGCATTTGGGAGCTTGGGGTGGCATTGATGGGCACCAAAATGGGGAGAAAACGGGGGTTTGGGAGCTCGGGGTGGCACCGAAACGGGCATTTAGGAGCTCGGGGTGGCATTGATGGGCACCAAAATGGGGAGAAAACGGGGGTTTGGGAGCTCGGGGTGGCACCAATGGGCACTGGAATGGGAGAAAACGGGCATTTGGGAGCTCGGGGTGGCACCAAAATGGGGAGAAAACGGGGGTTTGGGAGCTCAGGGTGGCACCCACGGGCACGGAAATGGGGAGAAAACGGGGATTTAGGAGCTTGGGGTGGCATCAATGGGCACCGAAACGGGGAGAAATCCGGGATTTGGGAGCTCAGGGTGGCATCGGGGGCACCCATGGGTGCAGATTTGGGGATAAACGCGGGAATTCGGGAGCACGGGTGGCACAGGGCGGCAGCAGGACGTCACCCACGGGCACCTGTGACAGTGGCAGTGCCACATCCCGGGGGTGACGCCCTGCTGTGCTGTGCCAGGGCCATCCTGGTGCCATCCCGACGGTGCCAGGGCCGCCTTGGTGCCATCCCGGCGGTGCCAAAGCCATCCTGGCGCCATCCTGGTGGTGCCAGGGCCACCCTGGTGCCCTCTGTCCCAGTGACATCCCGGCGGTGCCAGTGCCACGCCTTGTGTGACAGTGCCATCCTGATAGCGACGGTGCCATCCTGATAGCGACGGTGCCATCCCGGTGCCATCCCCATGTGACAGTGTCGTGCCAGCCTCGTGCGACAGTGCTGTGCCATCCCAGTGCGACAGTGCCATCCCAGTGCGACAGTGCCACCCGGTGCCCTCTGTACCCGCCGGGTTCAGGCCCTTGGACCCCGCTCGGTGCCACGCCTGTCCCCGATGTCACCAGGGCGGGGCAGTGCCACACCCGGCTCCCGGTGCCACCCTTGGTCCCTGCAGTGTCCCCGGGGGTGCCATCCCCCCGATGCCATCGGTGCCACTCCTGGCTGTCCTTGTCCCGCTGTTTGTGGCCCTGGTGGCCTTGGGGACAATAAGGGGGGACAGAGATAAGGGGGGCACAGATAACGGGGGCACAGATAACGGGGACACTGCCCTGGCACTGCCCTGGCACCTTTGCCCACAGCAGCATCCCTGTCACCCGCCTGGCACCGCGCCCAGCCCGGCCCCAAGGGACACCAGGGGACACCGGAGCGGCTCCTCGGCACCTTTATTGGTCACCAACCCCCGCGGTGCCCGCGGGGTGGCACAGGGGGTGACAGGTGGGTCCGCAGGCTGGCACAGGGGGTGGCCGTGGTGACCCCAGGCTGGCACAGGGGCTCAGAGGGTGGCACCAGCGTCGCCAGGCTGGCACAGGGGGTGTCCCCAGGTAGCCCCAGGTGTGCCAGGTTCCGGAGGTGCCTGCTGCGCTCCTGGGGTGCCAGGCTCTCAGGGGGTGCCCCAGGTGTGCCCAGGGGGTGCCCCCAGGTGTGCCAGGCTCTCAGGGGGTGCCCAGGCGGTGCCAGGCTCAGGGGGTGCCCTTTGCCCCCCGTTTGTTCCCTCGCCGGGCGAATCTGAAGCTCTGCAGGGGATTCCCGGAGCCGCGGGGCTGAGGAGAAACGGGCGGGAATGAGGGGGGATTTGGGGGGTCAGGGGGGATTTGGGGGTTCAGGGGGGATTTGGGGGATTTAGGGGGGTTTGGGGGGGATTTAGGGGGGATTTGGGGGAGATTTTATGGGGGATTTTGGGGTTCAGGGGGAAATTGCAGGGGGGGATTTGGAGCTTCAGTGGGGAATTTGGGGTTCAGGGGTTTTGGGGGATTTTGGGGTTCAGGGGTTTGGGGGGGTTCCTGCACCTTGGTGTCGCCCCCAGCAGGACCCCTGGGGAATTTAGGGAGGATTTGGGGGATTTTGGGGGAATTCTGGGGGGGAATTTGGGGGATTTGAGAGGGATTTTGGGGAGGGAAGTTGGGAGATTTGGGGGAGGGAATTTGGGGGATTTTGGAGGAATTTTGGGGGGGGAATTTGGGGGATTTGGAGGGAATTTTGGGGGGGAATTTGGAGGATTTTGGGGAGGGAGTTTGGGGAATTTGGGGGAATTTCGGGAAGGGAATTTGGGGAATTTTGGGGAGGGAATTTGGGGGGGAATTTTGGGGAGGCAATATGGAGGATTTTGGGGAGGCAATTTGAGGAAATTTTGCGGGAATTTTGGGGAGGGAATTTGGGGGAATTTTAGGGAGAATTTGGGGGAATTTTGGGGGGGGAAGTTGGGGAATTTTGGGGACAGAATTTTGGGGGGGAATTTGGGGGATTTTGCGGGGGGGATTTTGGGGAGGGAATTTGGGGAACTTTGGGGGGGAATTTGGGAGGGATTTTGGCTGGGATTTGTAGGGATTTTGGTCGGGGGGAATTTGGGGAATTTTGGGGGGGATTTGGGGGGATTGTGGGGAGGCAATTTGAGGGAATTTTGCGGTAATTTTGGGGGTATTTGGGGGGAATTTTGGGGAGGGGATTTTGGGGATTTTGTGGGAATTTCGGGGAGAGAATTTGGGAGATTTTGGGGAGGGAATTTGGGGGGCAATGTGGGGAATTTCGGGGAGGGAATTTGGGGAAGTCTGGGGAGGCAATTTGAGGGAATTCTGCGGGAATTTTGGAGGGGATTTGGTGAGAATTTTGGGGAGGGAATTTGGGTGATTTTGGTGAAGGAATTTGGGGGATTTTTGCAGGAATTTTGGGGGAATTTGGGGAAGGGAATTTGGGGGATTTGGAGGGAATTTTGGGGATGGAATTTGGAGGATTTTGTAGGAATTTTGGGGGGAAATTTGGGAGATTTTGGGAAGGGAATCTGGGGGTTCAGCAGGGGATTCTGGGAGGGAATTTGGGGTCCCTCACCTTCTTCCCCCCTCGTCGGGCCCCGGCCCCTCGGGGACATTTCCTCTTTTTGGGGTTGGGGTCGGCGATGCCGCGGAGACTGGGGGGCACTGGGGGGCACAAAGGGGGTTCGAGCACCCCAAAACCACCCCTGAATCCCAATTACCCCACTGCCCACCCCAAACCCCCAACTCACCCCATTTCCCACCCCAGGCCCCAATTTCCCCCATTCCTCCCCATTTTAATCCCATTTCCTCCCATTTTTTCCCCAAAATTTCAGTTCTTTTCCTGTTTTTCCCCAAAATTTCCATATTTTCCCCATATTTTCCCAATTTCCCCCTTTTTTGCCCCATTTTGGTACCCAGTGGCCCACCTGGGGCTGACCCCATTCCCAGTTCCCCGCTTCCCCATTTCCCATATTTTTCCCCTAAAAATTCAAATTCTTTCCCCATTTTCCCCCAAAATTTCAACTTTTCCCCCATTTTTTCCCGATTTCCCCATTTTTTCCCCATTTTTGGGTACCCAGGCACTCGGGCACGTGGCCCATGTGGGGCTGATCCCATTCCCAGTTCCCCATTTTTCTCCCAAAATTTCAATTTTTTTCCCCATTTTTCCCCCGTTTTTTCCCCAAATTTCAACTTTTTTCCCCATTTTTTCCCCATTTTTCCCCAATTTCCCCCTTTTCTGCCCCATTTTGGTACCCAGGTACTCGGGCACGTGGCCCATGTGTGGCTGCACGTTGGCCGGGTGCAGGGGCCGGTCGTGCCTCAGCGCCTGCAGGTCCCGGGGATTGTCCTCAAAATACACCTGGAATTCATTAATTAACCATTAATTAACCCTTAATAAGTCCTTAATTCACCCTTAATTAAGAATTAATCAATAATTTCTCCATTGCAGCACGGAAATCCCTCCCCCAGAGGCGTTAAAATGGCAAAAATGGGGTTAAAATTGAGGGGTTGGGGTGGAAATCCCCAAAAGATTTGGGGTTTTTTATCCCCATTTTGGGGTTTTTTATCCCAAATTTTAGGGGGTTTTATCCCAATTTTGCTTTTTTTAATCCCCATTTTGGGAAGGTTTTAGCCCCATTTTTGGAGGTTTTTATCCTAAATTTGGGGGTTTTGAGTATACTCATTTTGGGTTATTTTTTTTTCCAATTTTAGGGGGTTTTATCCCATTTTTTAAGGATTCTCTCCCCATTTTGTTTTTTTTTTTTTTTTAATCCAATTTTGGGGTTTTTATCCCAAATTTTAGGGGTTTTGTCCCAATTATTGTTTTTAATCCCATTTTGGGGATTTTACCCCAATTTTGGGTTTTTTTAAATCCAAATTTTGGGGTTTTTCATCCAAATTTTGGGGGTTTTATCCCATTTTTGAAGGATTCAATCTCCAGTTTTTGAAATTCAGTTTTGGGGTTTTATCCTAAATTTTAGGGGTTTTACCCCAATTTTGGAGTTTTTAAATCTCCATTTAAGAGGTTTTTATCCCCATTTTGGGGTTTTTATCCCCACTGCAGAGGTTTTAACCCCATTTGGGGGTTTTTATCCCAATTTGGGGTATTTTTATATCCCCATTATCGGGTGCTTTTAATCCCATTTTTTAAAGCTTCCATTTTAATTTTTGTGGGGTTTTTTATCCCCATTTAGAAGATTTTTATCCCCATTTTAGGGGTTTTTTTTTTTTTTTTTTTGAGTCCCAATTTTGGGGTTTTTATCTCAATTTTGGGGTTTTTTTTTACCCAATTTTGGGGTTTTCACCCCAGTTTTGGGGTCTCACCTTGAGCTTCTCGGAGTTGAGCAGCTCCTGGCGCAGCTCCCGCAGCCGCGCCTCGCGCACGGCCTGCTTGGTGACAGCGCGCATGGCGTCCTGGGGACATGGGGACATCATTGGGGACATTAATGACATCATTGGGGACAGGCCTGCTTGGTGACAGCGCGCATGGCGTCCTGGGGACATGGGGACATCATTGGGGACATTGGGGACATTGGGGACAGGCCTGCTTGGTGACAGCGCGCATGGCGTCCTGGGGACATGGGGACATTGGGGACATTGGGGACATCATTGGGGACAGGCCTGCTTGGTGACAGCGCGCATGGCGTCCTGGGGACATGGGGACATCATTGGGGACATTAATGACATCATTGGGGACAGGCCTGCTTGGTGACAGCGCGCATGGCGTCCTGGGGACATGGGGACATCATTGGGGACATTAATGACATCATTGGGGACAGGCCTGCTTGGTGACAGCGCGCATGGCGTCCTGGGGACATGGGGACATCATTGGGGACATTAATGACATCATTGGGGACAGGCCTGCTTGGTGACAGCGCGCATGGCGTCCTGGGGACATGGGGACATTAATGACATCATTGGGGACAGGCCTGCTTGGTGACAGCGCGCATGGCGTCCTGGGGACATGGGGACATTGGGGACATTAATGACATCATTGGGGACACTGGGGACAGGCCTGCTTGGTGACAGCGCGCATGGCGTCCTGGGGACATGGGGACATTGGGGACATTAATGACATCATTGGGGACACTGGGGACAGGCCTGCTTGGTGACAGCGCGCATGGCGTCCTGGGGACATGGGGACATCATTGGGGACATTGGGGACATCATTGGGGACAGGCCTGCTTGGTGACAGCGCGCATGGCGTCCTGGGGACATGGGGACATTGGGGACATTAATGACATCATTGGGACATTGGGGACAGGCCTGCTTGGTGACAGCGCGCATGGCGTCCTGGGGACATTAATGACATCATTGGGGACAGGCCTGCTTGGTGACAGCGCGCATGGCGTCCTGGGGACATGGGGACATTAATGACATCATTGGGGACATCATTGGGGACAGGCCTGCTTGGTGACAGCGCGCATGGCGTCCTGGGGACATTAATGACATCATTGGGGACATTGGGGACAGGCCTGCTTGGTGACAGCGCGCATGGCGTCCTGGGGACATGGGGACATTGGGGACATTAATGGGGCATTGGGGACATTGGGGACATCATTGGGACACTGGGGACAGGCCTGCTTGGTGACAGCGCGCATGGCGTCCTGGGGACATGGGGACATTGGGGACATTAATGGGGCATTGGGGACATTGGGGACATCATTGGGACACTGGGGACAGGCCTGCTTGGTGACAGCGTGCATGGCGTCCTGGGGACATGGGGACATTGGGGACATTAATGACATCATTGGGGACACTGGGGACAGGCCTGCTTGGTGACAGCGCGCATGGCGTCCTGGGGACATGGGGACATCATTGGGGACATTGGGGACATCATTGGGGACAGGCCTGCTTGGTGACAGCGCGCATGGCGTCCTGGGGACATGGGGACATCATTGGGGACATTAATGACATCATTGGGGACAGGCCTGCTTGGTGACAGCGCGCATGGCGTCCTGGGGACATGGGGACATCATTGGGGACATTAATGACATCATTGGGGACAGGCCTGCTTGGTGACAGCGCGCATGGCGTCCTGGGGACATTGGGGACATTAATGGGACATTGGGGACATTAATGACATCATTGGGGACAGGCCTGCTTGGTGACAGCGCGCATGGCGTCCTGGGGACATTGGGGACATTAATGGGACATTGGGGACATTAATGACATCATTGGGGACATTGGAGACATCATGGGGGACATTAATGGGGCATGGGGGACATTAATGACATCATTGGGGACATCATTGGGACACTGGGGACAGCAGGGACAGGCCTGTCCCCTCGGTGTCCCCCCGGTGTCCCCCGTGTCCCCTCGGTGTCCCTCACCCTGCAGCGGTAGCGCAGCGTCTCGATCTCCTCCATGCGGAACTCGTAGGGCTGCAGCATGGACTGTCCGTTCTCTGCGGGGACACGGGGCCACCTCGGCGTCACCTCGGTGTCCCCAAACCCCCCCAGTGTCCCCAAACCCCCCCCAGTGTCCCCAAACCCCCCCCAGTGTCCCCAGTGCCACCTGCTGCCAGCGTGTCCTCGATGCGCCGCAGCCCCTCGAGCTCGTCGGGCAGTGCCAGCGTCAGCGCCGTGCCAGGGCTGTCCCCACGCGCTGTCCTGGGGACAGGGACAGCGTGGGGACAGCGTGGGGACAGGGACAGGACACAGGGACCGTGGGGACAGGGACACCGTGGGGACAGGGACAGGACACAGGGACCGTGGGGACACCCATGGAGACAGGGACAGCATGGGGACAGGGACACAGGGACCGTGGGGACAGGGACACCGGGGACACCCTGGGGGCACCCATGGGGACAGGGACACTGGGAGCTGTGGAGACAGGGACACGGTGGGGACAGGGACACCCTGAGGACAGGGATAGCGTGGGGACAGGGACAGCAGGGACCATGGGGACACCCTGGGGACACCAAGGTGACTCTGGTGACCCCGCGGTGGCCCCGTGTCACACCTGCCCACGCGGTGGATGTAGGTCTCCACCGAGGTGGGGACATCGAAGTTGATGACGGCGGCGACGTTCTGGAAATCGATGCCACGAGAGACCCCGAACTCGGGGTCCTGGGGACACTGCGGGGGCTGCGCCTTCTTGTCACCCTTCTTGTCACCCTTCTTGTCACCTTTCCTGGGGGACACGGGGACGGTCAGGGACATGGGGACACCGCGGGGACTGTCCCTTCTTGTCACCATTCCCGAGGGCACATGAGTCTCAGGCCTCAGTGCCACCCCCAGTCCCCTGTGCCACCTCGCTGTCCCCAAGCTGACCTGGCTGTCCCCAGGGTCCCCAATGTCCCCAAGCTGACCTGGCTGTCCCCAATGTCCCCATTCTGACCTGGCTGTGCCCAGTGCCACCCCAGTGTCCCTGCTGCCCCCAGACTGACCTGGCTGGGCCCTGGCTGTCCCCAATGTCCCCAGTGCCACCCCAGTGTCCCCACTGTCCCCAGTGTCCCCATTCTGACCTGGCCGTGTCCCCCCTACGTGGGCGATGCTGGGGGGACTCTGGCTGTCCCCAGTGTCCCCATTGTCCCCCAGCTGACCTGGCTGTCCCCATTGTCCCCAGTGCCACCCCAGTGTCCCCATTCTGACTGGCCGTGCCCTGGCTGTCCCCAGTGTCCCCAGTGCCACCCCAGTGTCCCCATTCTGACCTGGCCGTGCCCTGGCTGTCCCCAGTGTCCCCAGTGCCACCCCAGTGTCCCCATTCTGACCTGGCCGTGCCCTGGCTGTCCCCAATGTCCCCAGTGTCCCCATTCTGACCTGGCCGTGCCCTGGCTGTCCCCAGTGTCCCCAATGTCCCCAGTGTCCCCATTCTGACCTGGCCGTGCCCTGGCTGTCCCCAGTGCCACCCCAGTGTCCCCATTCTGACCTGGCCGTGCCCTGGCTGTCCCCAGTGTCCCCAGTGCCACCCCAGTGTCCCCATTCTGACCTGGCCGTGCCCTGGCTGTCCCCAATGTCCCCAGTGTCCCCATTCTGACCTGGCCGTGCCCTGGCTGTCCCCAGTGTCCCCAATGTCCCCAGTGTCCCCATTCTGACCTGGCCGTGCCCTGGCTGTCCCCAATGTCCCCAGTGTCCCCATTCTGACCTGGCCGTGCCCTGGCTGTCCCCAGTGTCCCCAGTGTCCCCATTCTGACCTGGCCGTGCCCTGGCTGTCCCCAATGTCCCCAGTGTCCCCATTCTGACCTGGCCGTGCCCGCCCTGCGCGGGCGGTGCCGGGGGGGCTCCGCCGGCCCCTCCTCGTCGGTGGCCACGATGTAATCGTAGAGACCCCGGTTAAACTGGGCAATGACGTGGCACCTGTGGGACAGGGACATCATCCCAGGGTCACCTGGGACATCCCAGTGTCACCAGGCACCCGGGACAGGGACAGGAATTGAGAGCACAAACAAGAATTCCAACAAACCCCATAACATAAACCCCGCCCCATAAACCCCATAAATCCCCCAGGACTCACCGGGATCCCACAGGCAGCAGAGAGCTGAGGACAGAAATGGGAATTCCCACCCCACCCTATAAACCCCACCCCACAAATCCCACCCCATTCTTTCCTCTCAGAAACCACCAGGATCAGGTGAAAACCCAGGAATTTGGGACTCAAATGGCAATTCCCACAAATCCCATCCCAAAAATCTCACCAGGACTCACCAGGATCCCACGGGCAGGAGCGGGCTGAGGACACAAACGAGAATTCTCACCCCACAAATCCCACCCCATTATCTCCCCTCAAAAACCTCTAGGATCAGGTGAAAACCCAGGAATCTGGGACACAAATGGCAATTCCCATAAGCCCCATCCCATAAACCCCAGAAATACCACCAGGACTCACCAGGATCCCACAGGCAGGAGCGTGTTGAGGACTCAGTGAGGACTCAAAAGGGAATTCCCACAAATCCCACCCCAGAAACCTCATAAATCCCCCAGGTCTCACTGGGATCACACAGGCAGCTGTGGGTTGAGGCACAAATGGCAATTCCCACAAGTCCCATCCCATAAATCCCACCCCATTATCTCCCCTCAAAAACCACTAGGATCAGGTGAAAACCCAGGAATCTGGGACACAAATGGCAATTCCCACAAGTCCCACCCCATTATCTCCCCTCAGAAACCACTAGGATCAGGTGAAAACCCGGGAATTTAGGACACAAAAGGCAATTCCCACAAAACCCCACCCCACAAATCTCACCAGGACTCACCAGGATCCCACAGGCAGCAGCGGGTTGAGGACACAAACGAGAATTCTCACCCCACAAATCCTACCCCATTCTTTCCTCTCAGAAATCACTGGGATCAGGTGAAAACCCAGGAATTTGGGACTCAAATGGCAATTCCCACAAATCCCACCCCATAAATCCCTCAGGACTCACCAGGATCCCACAGGCAGCTGTGTGCTGAGGACACAAATGGGAATTCCCACAAACCCCACCCCATAAATCCTACCCCATTCTTTCCTCCCAGAAATCACTGGGATCACGTGAAAACCCAGGAATTTAGGACTCAAATGGGAATTCCCACAAACCCCACCCCACAAACCCCATAAATCCCACCAGGACTCACCAGGATCCCACGGGCAGGAGCGTGCTGAGGACTCAATGAGGACTCAAACGGCAATTCCCACAAACCCCACCCCATAAATCCCACCCCCTTCTTTCCTCTCAGAAATCACCGGGATCAGGTGAAAACCCAGGAATTTGGGACTCAAATGGCAATTCCCATAAACCCCACCCCACAAACCCCCCAGCACTCACAGGCAGGAGCGTGTTGAGGACTCAATGAGGACTCAAACGGCAATTCCCACAAACGCCACCCCACAAATCCCACCAGGACTCACCAGGATCCCACAGACAGCAGCAGGTTGAGGACTCAATGAGGACACAAATGGCAATTCCCACAAACCCCATAAATCCCCCAGGACTCACCAGGATCCCACGGGCAGGAGCGTGCTGAGGACTCAACCAGCAATCCCCACAAACCCCACCCCATAAATCCCTCAGGACTCACCTTGAGCGGGCGGGCAGCTGCGGGTTGAGGGCACAAATGGCAATTCCCACAAACCCCACAAACCCCATAAATCCCCCAGGACTCACCAGGATCCCACGGGCAGGAGCGTGCTGAGGACTCAATGAGGACTCAAACGGCAATCCCCACAAACCCCATCCCGTGAATCCCCCCAGGACTCACCGAGAGCGGGCGGGCAGCTGCGGGTTGAGGGCGCAGGCAGCGATCCCGAACTGCTCCAGGAACAGTTTGACCCTGAAGGCCCGGGCCAGGCTGCCCACGAAGAGCAGCGCCCGCCCCCGCAGCAGCCGCAGCTTCAGCAGCGCCGCCAGCAGCAGGAACTTGTCCTCCTCGGTGGGACAGCGCAGCTGGAACTGCTGCAGCTGCGAGCTGCCGGGGAGACGGGGCTCTGGGGGCAGGACATGGACCTAAAATTGGGATTTGGGGTTAAAAACCTGAAATTGGGCATCAGGGAGCTGCTGCAGCTGGGAGCTGCCGGGGAGACGGGGCTCTGGGGGCAGGACATGGACCTAAAATTGGGGGATTTGGGGTTAAAATCCCATGTGGAACTGCCAAATCCCAAATTGGGCACTGGGGAACTGCTGCAGTTCGGAGCTGCCTGGGAGACGGGGCTCTGGAGGGTGGACATGGACCTGGAATCGGGGGATTTGGGGTTAAAAACCTGAAATTGGGCACTGGGGAACTGCCAAATCCCAAATTGGGCACTGGGGAACTGCTGCAGTTCGGAGCTGCCCGGGAGACGGGGCTCTGGGGGCAGGACATGGACCTGGAATCGGGGGATTTGGGGTTAAAAACCCAAAATTGGGGATTGGGAACTGCCTGGGAGATGGGGCTCAGGGGGGAGAACATGGACCTAAAATTGGGATTTGGGGTTAAAAACCCTGAAACTGGGCACTGGGGAACTGCCAAATCCCAAATTTGGCACTGGGGAACTGCTACAGCTGGGAGCTGCCCAGGAGTCGGGCTCAGGGGGGAGAGCATGGAACAGGATTTGGGGTTAAAAACCTGAAATTGGGGATTGGGAACTGCCAGGGAGACGGGGCTCAGGGGGCAGGACATGGACCTGGAATGGGATTTGGGGTTAAAAACCCAAAACTGGGCACTGGGGAACTGCTGGAAATGGGAATGGCCCAGGAGTCGGGGCTCTGGCGGCAGAAACTGCGCCTGGAATTGGGATTTGGGGTTAAAAACCCAAAACTGGGCATTGGGGTTAAAATCCCAAAACCGGGCACTGGGGAACTGGAATTCCCAGGGAATTTGGGGTCAGGGATGGGAAATGGGGGATGGTGTTCCCAAATCCTGGTGCTTTCCATCTCCGTGCCTGCAGCAGAACGCCCAGACCTCACTCCAGACCCCCCAAAACGTCCCAAACCCCCCCAAATTCCTCACGGGGTTGTGCAGCACCAGCTCCTGCAGCGCCTCCAGCTCGGGGTTCAGGGTGGCCGACACCAGCAGGGCCTGGTAGATCTTGGGCATGTGGCTGGGGGGGCACGGGGGGTCAGGGGCACCCCAAAACCCCCCTGGGCACCCCAAAACCCCCCCGGGCTCCCCAAAACCACCCAGAACACCCCAAAACTGCTCAGAACCCCCATAACCCTTCAGTGCCCCAAAAAACCTTAAAGACCCAAAACTCCAGTGCCCCCTAAAACCTCTCAGGGAACCCCAAAACCTCAAAGACCCCCCCGTGTCCCTCCCAGCGTCCCCTCCTGTACCCCCACACTGTCCCCCTTGTGTCCCCTCCCATCGTCGCATTCATGTCCCCCCGATTGACCGTGTCCCACCCTGCACCCCTGCACTGTCCCCTCCCTGTCCCCCTCGGTGTGCCCCCGTTGTGCTCCTAGTGTCCCCCTTGGTGTCCCCTCCCATTGTCCCCCCCTACTGTCCCCTGTGTCCCTCCCATGTCCCCTCAGCGTCCCCCCAGTGTCACCCCTGGGTGTCCCTTCCCTGTCCCTCTGTGTCCCCTCCCATTGTCACACTGTCACCCCCATAGGCCCTCCTGGTTGTCCCCTTGGTGTCCCCTCCCTGTCCCCCCAGTATCCCCTCCTTGTGTCCCTGTGTCCTTCTATGTGTCCCCTCCCTGTCCTGTTGTGTCCCCTCCCTGTCCCCCGTGTCCTTCTCTGTTCCCTCCCTGTCCCTTCCATGTTCCCCTGAGTGTCCCCTTGGTTTCCCTACCCATCCCCTCATGTCCTTCTCTGTGTCCCCCGGGTGTCCCCTCCCTGTCTCCCAGTTTTCCTCCCCATCTCCCCGGTGTCCCCTCGGTTTCTCCTCCCTGTCCCCCCGTGTCCTTCTCTGTGTCCCCCCTGTCCTTCTCTGTGTCCCCATGTCCTTCTCTGTGTCCCCCATGTCCTTCTCTGTGTCCCCACGTCCTTCTCTGTGTCCCCATGTCCTTCTCTGTGTGTCCCCCATGTCCTTCTCTGTGTCCCCATGTCCTTCTCTGTGTCCCCCATGTCCTTCTCTGTGTGTCCCCATGTCCTTTGTGTGTCCCCATGTCCTTCTCTGTGTGTCCCCATGTCCCCAGTGTGTCCCCATGTCCTTCTCTGTGTCCCCCATGTCCTTCTCTGTGTGTCCCCCATGTCCTTCTCTGTGTGTCCCCATGTCCTTTCTGTGTGTCCCCCATGTCCTTCTCTGTGTGTCCCCATGTCCTTCTCTGTGTCCCCATGTCCTTCTCTGTGTCCCCCATGTCCTTCTCTGTTTGTCCCCCATGTCCTTCTCTGTGTCCCCATGTCCTTCTCTGTGTGTCCCCCATGTCCTTCCTGTGTGTCCCCCATGTCCTTCCTGTGTGTCCCCATGTCCTTCTCTGTGTCCCCCCGTGTCCTTCTCTGTGTCCCCCCATGTCCCCAGTGTGTCCCCCATGTCCTTCTCTGTGTGTCCCCATGTCCTTCCTGTGTGTCCCCATGTCCTTCTCTGTGTCCCCCATGTCCTTCTCTGTGTCCCCCATGTCCTTCCCTGTGTCCCCATGTCCTTCTCTGTGTTCCCATGTCCCCAGTGTGTCCCCATGTCCTTCCTGTGTGTCCCCATGTCCTTCTCTGTGTCCCCCATGTCCTTCTCTATGTCCCCCCTGTCCTTCTCTGTGTCCCCCATGTCCTTCTCTGTGTGTCCCCATGTCCTTCTCTGTGTCCCCATGTCCTTCTCTGTGTCCCCACATCCTTCTCTGTGTCCCCCATGTCCTTCTCTGTGTCCCCATGTCCTTCTCTGTGTCCCCCATGTCCTTCTCTGTGTCCCCATGTCCTTCCTGTGTGTCCCCATGTCCTTCTCTGTGTGTCCCCCATGTCCTTCCTGTGTGTCCCCATGTCCTTCTCTGTGTCCCCATGTCCTTCCTGTGTGTCCCCCATGTCCTTCTCTGTGTCCCCATGTCCTTCCTGTGTGTCCCCATGTCCTTCTCTGTGTCCCCCCGTGTCCTTCTCTGTGTCCCCCCATGTCCTTCTCTGTGTGTCCCCCATGTCCTTTCTGTGTGTCCCCATGTCCCCAGTGTGTCCCCCATGTCCTTCTCTGTGTCCCCCATGTCCTTCTCTATGTCCCCCCTGTCCTTCTCTGTGTCCCCATGTCCTTCTCTGTGTGTCCCCATGTCCTTCCTGTGTGTCCCCCATGTCCTTCCTGTGTGTCCCCATGTCCTTCCTGTGTGTCCCCCATGTCCTTTCTGTGTGTCCCCATGTCCTTCTCTGTGTCCCCATGTCCTTCTCTGTGTCCCCCATGTCCTTCTCTGTGTCCCCATGTCCTTCTCTGTGTTCCCATGTCCTTCCTGTGTGTCCCCATGTCCTTCTCTGTGTCCCCCATGTCCTTCTCTGTGTGTCCCCATGTCCTTTCTGTGTGTCCCCATGTCCTTCTCTGTGTCCCCATGTCCTTCTCTGTGTCCCCCATGTCCTTCTCTGTGTCCCCATGTCCTTCTCTGTGTTCCCATGTCCTTCCTGTGTGTCCCCATGTCCTTCTCTGTGTCCCCCATGTTCTTCTCTGTGTGTCCCCATGTCCTTCCTGTGTGTCCCCATGTCCTTCTCTGTGTCCCCCCATGTCCCCAGTGTGTCCCCAGTGTGTCCCCAGCGTGTCCCCACCAGAGCAGGGCGCGGATGTCGTCCCCGAAGCCGAAGGACAGCAGCAGATCGGCCTCGTCCAGCACCAGCAGCTCCAGCCAGGGCCGCAGTGCCAGGCTGTGCCCGGCCACGTGTGCCAGGACACGGCCAGGCGTGCCCACCACGATGTCGGGCTGCTCCATCAGCACCGGCCTGGGGACACACAGGGGTCAGTGACACCCAGGGGACATTGAGGGGACACCCAGTGCCAGGCTGTGCCCGGCCACGTGTGCCAGGACACGGCCAGGCGTGCCCACCACGATGTCGGGCTGCTCCATCAGCACCGGCCTGGGGACACACAGGGGTCACAGGGGTCAGGGACATTGAGGGGACACCCAGGGGACACCCAGTGCCAGGCTGTGCCCGGCCACGTGTGCCAGGACACAGCTGGGGTGCCCACCACGATGTCCGGCTGCTCCATCAGCACCGGCCTGGGGACACACAGGGGTCAGGGACACCCAGGGGACACCCAGGACATTGAGGGGACACCCAGGGAGGGATCAGGTCAGGGACATTGAAGGGACATTGAGGGGACACCCAGGGAAATGTCATGGACATGGAGGGGACATTCGGAAAGAGGTCAGGGACATTGAGGGGACACCCAGGGGACACCCAGGGAGGGGTCAGGGCCAGGCTGTGCCCATCCAGGTGTGCCAGGACACGTCCAGGTGTGCCCACCACAGCGCACCAGCCTGGGGACACGGTGGGCAGGTCAGGGACACCAGGGTGGCTCTGGGGACACTGGGGTGGGTCAGGGGACACCAGGGTGGGTGAGGGGACACCAGGGTGGCTCTGGGGACACTGGGGTGGGTCAGGGGACACCAGGGTGGGTGAGGGGACACCAGGGTGGCTCTGGGGACACTGGGGTGGGTCAGGGGACACCAGGATGGGTCAGGGGACACCAGGGTGGCTCTGGGGACACTGGGGTGGGTCAGGGGACACCAGGATGGGTCAGGGGACACCAGGGTGGCTCTGGGGACACCGGGGTGGGTCAGGGGACACCAGGGTGGTTTTGGGGACACCAGGGTGGCTCTGGGGACACTGGGGTGGGTCAGAGGACACCAGGATGGGTCAGGGGACACCAGGGTGGCTCTGGGGACACTGGGGTGGGTCAGGGGACACCAGGATGGGTCAGGGGACACCAGGATGGGTCAGGGGACACCAGGGTGGCTCTGGGGACACCAGGGGGGGCTCGGGGGGTGACTGACCGCTGCTCGGCGAGGTCCGAGTGCCCGCAGAGCTCGGCCACGCGCAGCTGGCGGGCGCAGAAGGCGGCCAGGCGGCGCAGGGTGTGCCCGACCTGCCGTGCCAGCTCCGCCGAGGGCACCAGCACCAGCGCCCGCACGGCCTGCGGCACGGCTGGGGACGCCTGGGGACACGTGGGGGGGACAGCGGGGTCACTGGGGGCACACAGGGGACAGCGGGGTCAGCCCCAGTGCCCCCAGTACACCCCGGTGCCTCCCAGTACATCCCAGTGCCCACATCCCCGCCTGTGCCCCCAACCCCACAGCGCCTCCCAGTGCCCCCAGTATCCCCAGTACCTCCAGATCCCCAGCAGCTTGTGCAGCACAGGCAGTCCCAGTTCCCCCCAGTATTCCCAGTTCCCCCCAGTGCTCCCCAGTATTCCCAGTATCCCCAGTTCCCCCAGTACCTCCTTGATCCCCAGCAGTTTGTGCAGCACGGGCAACCCCACACTCCCAGTGCTCCCAGTATCCCCAGTTCCCCCAGTACACCCAGTACCTCTTTGGTGCTCAGCAGCTTGTGCAGCACGGGCAATTCCAGTATCCCCAGTTCCCCCAGTTTCCCCAGTACCTCTTTGATGCCCAGCAGTTTGTGCAGTCCCAGTTCTCCCCAGTTCCCCCCAGTTCTCCCCAGTCCCCCCAGTTTCCCCAGTACCTCTTTGATCCCCAGCAGTTTGTGCAGCACGGGCAACCCCACACTCCCAGTGCTCCCAGTATCCCCAGTTCCCCCCAGTATCCCCAGTTCCCCCAGTACCTCTTTGATGCTCAGCAGTTTCTGCAGCACGGGCAGTCCGTACGCTCCCGTTTTCCCTGACCCGGTCCTGGCCCGGGCCAGCAGGTCCCGGCCCTCCATGGCCAGCGGGATGGCGCGGGCCTGGATGGCCGTGGGCACTGCCCAGCCCAGCTCCGCCACCGCCTGCGGGCACAGGGCTCGGTGTCACCTCGGGGACACCACAATGGGGACAGTCCCAGTGCCACCCCAGTGCCACCCTCTCCCCATGGGGACAATCCTCAGTGTCCCCCCACCCCAGGAGACTCCGGTGTCCCCTCAGGCCCCCCACCCCTGAAGGGACCCCAATGTCCCCGTGCCCTCAGAGGGTCCCCAAAGCGACTCCACAACCGCCGCGCCACCCCGGTGTCCCCATCCCTTCCGCCCCCAAACCCTCCCCTCAGAGGGATCCCTTACCCCTCCCGGCACCCTGGCGATCGCTGCCCCCCCAACCCCCCGCTATCCCCGGCCAAACTCCCCCCCGGTCCCGTTGCGCTCACCCTCAGCAGCCGCCCGTCCAGCCCCATGTGCTCGAACCCCTTCGCCTCCATCTCTGCCGCCATCTTGGCCCCGCCGCGCACGCACTTCCGGTCTCACGGCCCCGCCCACCGACACTTCCGGTGCGCGCGCAGAGCGCCGCCATGGCGGCTGAGGGCGCCCCCCGGCGGTGGAGGACCGAGAGCATCCGACACCCCAAAATCCGCCCCGGGACCGATTTTTGGGGTGAAAACGGCCGGGTTTGAGCAGCAGCTGAATGCCTGCAGCGCCACGACCCCCTTCCCACCCCAAAACGCACCGACAACTCTTGGTGGAACAAAAAAACCTTTATTTCCCCCCCCCCCAAAAAAACACCTTGGGGGGTGGCGCCTTTCTCTGCTCCCTCCATGGCAGGCAAGGCACCCCAAAATCCGCAGGGAGCACCCCAGGGTGGGTGGGATGGGTTTGGGGTCCCAGAAGGGATCCAGGATCCCTGCCTAGGGTGTGGGTGGGTTTTGGGGTGTTTTTTGGGGTAGGGGTGGGTTTTGGGGTGCCCCCTGGTTGTGGGTGGGTTTTGGGGTGCCCCCCGAGGGGGTTTTGGGGGGCTAGACGAGTTTCTTGGCCTCGAAGAAGCTCTTGAGGTGCCGCATCTGCCAGAGGCCGGTGAGGATGAGGATGACGGTCTGGGCGATGGACCACCAGAGCACGCGCTGGTTGGTGCTCTCGCTCGTCATGCGGAACCGCTCCTCCCGGTACTGAGGGGAAAATCCCAAAGATTCACCCCAAAATCCCACAAATCCACACCAAAACCCCATAAATCCACACCAAAACCCCATAAATCCACCCCACAGCTGCAGGTTCACCCCAAAATCCTCCCCAAAACCCCACAGATTGGCTGTGGCTGGTTGGTGCTCTCGCTCGTCATGCGGAACCGCTCCTCCCGGTACTGAGGGGAAAATCCCAAAGATTCACCCCAAAATCCCACAAATCCACACCAAAACCCCATGAATCCACACCAAAATCCCATAATTTCACCCCAAAGCTGCAGGTTCACCCCAAAACCCCAAAAATCCACCCCAGAACCCCACAGATTGGCCGGTTGGTGCTCTTGCTGGTCATGCAGAACCTCTCCTCACAGTACTGAGGGTAAAACCCCCAAACCCCACAAATTCACCCTAAAACCCCACGGATTCACACCAAAACCCCAAAAATTCATCTCAAAACCCCACAGATTGACCTCAAACCCCACAGATTGACCCCAAATCCCCGTGGATTGACTCCAAATCCCCATGGATTCACGTCAAACCCCATGGATTCACCCCAAAACCCCTCAGACTGACCCCAAAACTCCATGAATTCAACCCAAAAGCCCATAAACCCACCCAACCCCCCCTGGTGCCCCCGAAGCCCGCGGTTTGACCCCGAAAGGTGCCCACCTACCCTCTGGTAGTTCTGCTCCTTCTGGATCTGCTCCACCTGGTCGAGCAGCTGGCGCGCGCGGAGCTGCAGCTCCGTCAGCTTGTCCTTGGCAGCGATCTCGGGGTAGTTGTTGGTGTGCTCGCCCACCTGGATGTCCAGGTGCACCCGCTGCGGGACAGGGCACGGGCTGGCACCATGCCTGGCACCAACCATGGCACCAAACATAGCCCCAACTATGGCGCCAGTAATGGCACCAATATGGCACCAATCATGGCTTCAGCCATGGCACCAAATATGGTCCAACCATGGCACCAATGATGGCACCAACCATGAGTAGTTGTTGGTGTGCTCGCCCACCTGGATGTCCAGGTGCACCCGCTGCGGGACAGGGCACGGGCTGGCACCGCGGCTGGCACCAGGGGCACCAACCACAGCTCCAAACATGGCACCAACCACGGCGCCAGTAATGCCACCAATATGGCACCAATCATGGCTTCAGCCATGGCACCAAACATGGTCCAACCATGGCACCAAACGTGGTCCAACCATGGCACCAATGATGGCACCAACCATGAGTAGTTGTTGGTGTGCTCGCCCACCTGGATGTCCGGGTGCACCCGCTGCGGGACAGGGCACGGGCTGGCACCGGGGGGCACCAACCATGGCATTAATCATGGCTCAAATCAACCATGGCTCCAACCATAGCAACAACCATGACTCCAGTAATGGCACCAACCATGGTGTCAACCATGGCACCAACCACGGCTCCCAAACATGGCATCGGTAATGGCACCAAACATGGCACCAATCATGGCTCCAGCCATGGATCCAACCATGTAATGGCACCAACCATGGCTCCAACCATGGCTCCCAAACATGCCAAACACGGCATCGGTAATGGCACCAAACATGGCACCAATCATGGCTCCAGCCATGGATTCAACCATGGCATCAATCATGGCACCGACCACGGCTCCCAGACATGGCATTGATAATGGGACGAAACCAACCACGGCTCCAACAATGGATCCAACCACGGTGTCAAACATGGCTCTAACCATCTAATGGCACCAGTAATGCCACCAACCAAGGCACCAATCATGGCACCAACCATGGCTCCAACCACGGCTCCCAAACATGGCAAACATGCCATCGGTAACGGCACCAAACATGGCAGCAATCATGGCTCCAACCATGGCACCAAGCATGACTCCAGTAATGGCATCAACCATGGTCCAAGCATGGCACCAACCAAGGCCACCAACCATGGCTGCAACCGTGGCTCCAACCATGGCACCAGTAATGGCATCAACCATGGCTTCAACCATGGTGTCAACCATGAATCCATCCATGGCACCAATCATGGCTCCAACCATGGCACCAGCAATGGCACTATCAATGGCACAGCCATGGGTAGGGCACAGGGCTGTCACCAGCGCTGGCACAGCCACGAGAAGGGCATGGGGCTCCCCCAGGGCTGTGCCAGGGCATCATTACCAGCTTGCCCCCGGCGAACAGCGCCATGCGGGTGGAACTGGAGTGCAGCGTGGGCAGGGGCTGTGGGCACGGGGCTCAGGGGCTATGGGCACAGGGCTGTGCCAGGCTGGCACAGGGCATCATTACCAGCTTGCCCCCAGCGAACAGCGCCATGCGGGTGGAGTTGGAGTGCAGGCAGATCTGGTGCTCGCCCGGCGTGTGCGACGTGAACGTGAAGCGCCCCTCGGAGCCGTACTGCCGCGACATCACCACCTGTGCCAACGGGGACAGCGTCAGGGTCATGGGCACGGCCACTGGCATCCCATGGCGACAGTGTCAGTGCCACTGGCATCCCATGGGGACACTGTCACTGCCCTGGGCACTGGGGCACAGCCCGGGGATTGCCCAAATCCCACCCAGGGACCCCTCCCTCTGCCCAGGGGGGTGCCCAAACCCCTCCCAGGAGCCCTTCCCCATGCCCAGGGAATGCCCAGGGACCCCTCCCCGTGCCCACGAGGTGCCCAAGCCCCCCTCACCTTTCCGTCGGGGTCCTTGACCTCCACGTGCATGCCCAGCCCGGGGGTGGAGGGCAGGAAGGACTCGGACTGTTTGTCCCACAGCTGCGTCCGGTAATTGCCTGGCACGGAGCGGGCACAGGGCTCGGAGCCGACCCCCGTGCCCGGGGGGCTCTGACCCACCCCGAGCCCTCAGTGGTTCCTCCCGCTCCTCCCCCCCGCCATTCCCGGTGGTCTCTCCCGTTCCCCCCCGCCATTCTCGGTGGTCTCTCCCGTTCCCCCCCGCCATTCCCGGTGGTCTCTCCTGTTCCCCCCTCACGCCCCCGCCATTCCCGGTGCTCCCCGCCGCCGCCCGCACCGATGACCATGGTCTCGTCGGGGATCTCCTCGATGAAGCAGCGCTTCTCGGTCTCTCCGATGTGGAAGTAGAGCCCGTGCGCGCCCCAGCCCAGCAGCAGCACCGCGGCCATCGCCGCCCTCATCGCATCCCACAGAGCCGCCATGATTCCTCCCGCCCGCCCGCCGGGGGCGCTCTGCGCATGCGCCAGTGCATCACCCCGCTCACCTCGCATGCGCCGCACCCTCAGCGCAAGCGCAGTATCGCCCTCAGCGCCCAGCGAGAGCGTCGCGGCTTCGCGCCTCGCTCTGCGCATGCGCAAATCCCACGGCCACTCAGCGCTCCCCACGCCGCCCGTGCGCTCCCCGCCGCTCCCGCAGGGCGCATGCGCCTCCGCCGCCGCGGTGGCGCAGCGGGGAGGGCGCCGCTCTCTCACTTCTAAGACCGCGAGTTCGAGCCCCATCACAGCCATCGCGGGGGTCGCCGTGTCCCCACGCGTGTCGCGTTGTCATCTCCCCCCTCGCCATGTGTCCCCTCGTTTGTCACCCCGTGGAGATGCTGAGCAATGGCGGGGGCGGGGCGCGCCCTTCTCAGCAGTGTGGCAACACCGGCAACTTTCTTCCTTCCTTCCTCCCTTCCTCTCCGCCGCCCGCAGCGCCCGGAGCCGGGGGTCCCACTGGAACCGGGGGTAGCACCGGAGCCGGGGGTGTCACAGCGGAGGCAGGGGCGTCACAGGAGCCGGGGGTCCCAGAGGAGCCGGGGTCGCACCGGAGCCGGGGGTCCCAGCGTAACAGGGGGTCCTACAGGAACCGGGGGTCCTACAAGAACCGGGGGTCTCACCGGAGCCGCGGTCGCACCGGAGCCGGGGTCCCAGCAGAACCGGGGGTCCCATGGGTGAGCGCTGCCCGGGGACCCCGCGCACGGCCCGGAGGGGACGCGGAGCGCCCGGCACGGCCGGTGCCACCGGGAGGGGTCCCCGAGGCTCGGGGGGCGCGGGCAGGGGGCTCGGAGGGCTCCACGTGGCCGCCCTCAGCCTCGCCCTCCTCTTCCTCCGCGCAGAGGCCGAAGGCTTCGCCCTCTGCCACGCGCCCGCGCTGCAGACCAAGGTGTTCCAGTACCGGTAAGGGACGGCCCGGGGGCGGCGGGGACAGCGGGGCTGGCACGGGACGGGACCGGGGTGGCACCGAGCGGTGGCACCGCTGTCCCCGCTTTGCCCGCCAGGCTGTGGGACGTGAACCAGCGCTCGCTGTACCTGCGCGATGACCAGCTGGTGGCCGGGCACCTGCAGGGCGCCAACGCCGCGCTGGAAGGTGACACGGGGACGCGCTGGGGTGGGGACGCGCGCGGGGACACGCGCTGAGGGTCCCCGTGTCACCCACCCGCCCACCCACCCGCAGAGAAAGTGTTCTGGGTGCCCAACCGAGCCCTGGAGCCCGCGCGGCTGCCGGTGATCCTCGGGATCCGGAGCGGCTCCCGCTGCCTCCGCACCGAGCGCGGCCCCGCCGGAGAGCCCCGGCTGCGGCTGCAGGTGCGACAGCGGGGGGACAGGGAGGGGACAGCGGGGGGACAGCGGGGACAGCGGGGGGACAGCGGGGATATAGCGGGGATAGTGAGGGGACAGCGAGGGGACAGGGAGGGACAGCGGGGTGACAGCAAGGGGACAGTGCGGGGGAGAGTGGTAATAGCGAGGGGACAGCGGGGATAGCGACGGGAACAGGGTGGGGATAGTGGGGGGCACCGGGGACAGCACAGGGGACAGCAGGGACAGCGAGGGGACAGCGGGGGTTTAACGGGGATAGGGCGGGGACAACGTGGGGACAGGGACGGGCATGCCAAGGGGACGGGGACATCACAAGAATGGGGATGGGGACACGGTGGGAATGGGGACACCAGAGGCATGGTGACATGGAAGGGATGAGGACATCACGGGGATGGGGATGCCAAGAGAGTGGTGACATCAAGGGGTTGGGGACACCTAAAGAGATGGGGACACCGTGGGGGTGGTGATGAGGATGGGGACACCAAAGTTTTAGGGATGGGACGCCATGGGGAGGGGACACCTGGGGACAAGGGGGCTACAGGGATGGGACACCGCTGGGTGGGGACACCGGGACCGCGGGGATGGGGACACGGGGACGGGACATTGTGGGATGGGGACATTACAGGCAGTGCCCACACCGCACCACACCCCTGGCACACGGTGCCCGCGGTGCCCGGGCGCTGTCCCCGCGGGTGACACGGCGCTGTCACCGCAGGACGTGGACATCCGGGAGCTGCCCCGCGCCGGTGACAGCGCGGCCGCCTTCACCTTCTTCCGCTCCTACCGGGACGGGCTGTGGCGCTTCGAGTCGGCCGCGCACCCCGGCTGGTTCCTGTGCACGTCCCCGCGCGGCCACCAGCCCCTGGCGCTCTGTCGCCACCGCGATGTCACCTCCAACCTGCTCGACTTCTACTTCCAGCTCTGCTGAGCGCGCCCGGGCCCCGCGCGGGGACAGCGGAGACCCGGGGTGGTGGCATCTTCCTGGGGAGGGTGGCATCACCCCTAAAACGGTGACATCTTCCTGGGGAGGGTGGCATCACCCCTAGAACGGTGACATCTTCCTGGGGAGGGTGGCATCACCCCCAGGACGGTGACATCTTCCTGGGGAGGGTGGCATCACCCCTAAAACGGTGACATCCCCCTGGAGACGGTGGCATCTCCCCCAGGACGGTGGCATCCCCCTGGAGACGGTGGCATCACCCCTAGAACGGTGACATCTTCCTGGGGAGGGTGGCATCTCCCCCAGGGTGGTGACATCCCTCTGGGGAAGGTGGCATTCCCCTCAGCATGGTGACATCTTCCTCGGGAGGGTGGCATCACCTCCAGAGTGGTGACATCCCCCTGGGGAGGTGACATCCCCCCTGAGGATGGTGACATCCTCACCCCTTAGAGAGAGTGGCATCCTCACCCAGCGAGGGTGACATCCTGGCTCCTCGGTGACATCTTCCCCAGGACGGTGACATCCATCCTGGACCGTGCCACCCCCCCTTGCTCCGGGGCGTGCTGTCCCCTTGGGGACAGCGACATCCGTCCCCCGGTGTGGTGCCACTCCCTCGGGGCGGTGCCATCCCCCTGGGGACAGCGACATCGCCTTGGGGACAGCGCCATCCTCCCCGAGCTCCGGTGCGCGAATAAAGAGATGCCGATGCCAGCGGTGCCCGAGTGTGGGTGGCACACGGGTGGTGGCACACGGGTGGTGGCACACGGGTGGTGGCACACGGGTGGCAGGGCGGGGCTGGTGGCCCCGCTGGATGTGTCACCGCCGCGGAGTGGCCGCTCTTGCGCCACCCGAGCGATGGGGACAGAACGGGACGTCCCCAACGGGCGGGGGTGGCGCGGCCCCTTCCCGGATCCCGCGGGGACACCACGACACGGGGGACAGGGGGGACGGCGCGGGGACAGGGGGCACACGGGGTGTGGGGACAGCGAGCGGGGGACAGTATGGACAGGGAAGGTGGGACTTTGGGGACAGGGAATGGGGGACAACAGGGACAGGGGATGTGGCATTTTGGGGACAGGTCACCACGGGGACAGGGCACACGGGGATGTGGGGACAGGGAATGGGGGACAACAGGGAGAAGGGACACGGGATTTTGGGGACAGGACACAGGGACACCGTGGGGACAAGGGAGGTGGCATTTTGGGGACAGGTCACCAAGGGGACAGGGCACATGGGATCATGGGGCTAGGGAATGGGGGACAATAGGGACAGGGAAGGTGGCATTTTGGGGACAGGTCAGCAAGGGGACAGGATACGTGGGATCATGGGGACAAGGCACACAAGACCTAGGGGACAGGAGATGTGGGACCTTGGGGACAGGGCACACAGGGCCTTGGGGACAAGGGACCACAGGGATGGGACACTGGGGACACGTGGGAGTTTGGGGACAGTGCTCACAGCTCCTTGGGGACAGCAGTCATGGTGACAATGTGGGCAATGTGATGACACCATGGCACAGGGGATGGCACAGGGGACATCCCCGCCGTGGTGGCCGTGAGCAGCACTGGGGACGCTGGCAGCAGGTGGCATTTCACCATCGCTCGGTGTCATTGTCACTGTCACCTCCCCTGCCAATTACCGGGGCGGGCACTGTCCCCGCCCTGCCCGGCTCGATAAAGCCACTGTCACCTGCGGGGACACGGCCCAGAGGACACGGGACAGGATCCCGGGAGGTGACACATCCACAGGTGCTGCTCCGGGGACGGGGACACGCTCGGGGACAATCCTGCTGGCACCTGTGCCACCTGTGCCACCTGTGCCACCTGTGCCACCTGTGCCACCATCTCCGCAGGCCCAGCCATGTCACGCGCATCCAGAGCTGCCCTCAGGTGAGCGGGGACATTGTGGGGACAGTGTGGGGATGGCATAGGGACATCGTGGGGACAAGGCAGGGACAGCGCTGTCCCCTGCCTCGCGCCCCGGCAGTGTCACCTCCCCGGTGTCACCTGCCCTGACCCCTCTGTCCCCACAGAAGGACACCCCGGGGACACCCTCGGGGGGTCATGGCGGACAGCGGGGACACGGCCGAGGGCGTCACCGACCCCGACATGGTGGCCTTGTTCGACGACTTCCTGGGGAAAGGTGGGTGCAGGTGTCCCCATGTCCCTGTCCTTGTGTCCCTGTCCTCGTCCCCATGTCTCCATGTCCCTGTGATGTCCTCATGTGCCACACCCTCTGGGTGTCCCCTCCGTGTCCCCACATCCCCATTGCCCTGTGATGTCCCCATGTCCTGGGTCCCTTGTCCCCATGTCCCACGCCCCTGTGTCCCCATGTCCCCACATCCCCATGCCCCCATGTCCTTGTGGTGCCCCCCCCCGTGTTCCCATGTCCCACCTGCCCGTCCCCGTGTCCCCATGTCCCCATGTGTCCACCTGTCTATCCCATGTCCCTGCGATGTCCCAATGTCCCTGTCTGTCCCCACGTCCCACATCCCCACTTGTCCGTCCCCGTGTCCCATGTCCTTACCCGTCCGTCCCCATGTCCCACCTGTCCTGGTGTCCCTGTGACCCCATGCCCCCATATCCCACCTGTCTGTCCTCGTGTCCCCGTGTCCCACGTCCCCATGTCCATCCCCGTGTCCCCATGTCCCACCTGTCCATCCCCATGTCCCTCTCTGTCCCCATGTCCCCATGTCCCACATCTCCACTTGTCCATCCCTGTGTCCCATGTCCTTACCCGTTCATCCCCATGTCCCACCTGTCTGTCCTTGTGTCCCACCTGTCTGTCCCCATGTCCCATGTCCTTACTCGTCCACCCCTGTGTCTCACCTGTCCATCCTGCTGTCCCCACATCCCTGTGTCCCACCTGTCCGTCCCCGTGTCCCATGTCCTTACCTGTCCATCCCGCTGTCCCCGTGTCCCACCTGTCTGTCCCCGTGTCCCCATGTCCCACGTCCTTACCCATCCATCCCTGTGTCCCACCTGTCCGTCCCTGTGTCCCATGTCCTTACCTGTCCATCCCGCTGTCCCCGTGTCCCACCTGTCTGTCGCCGTGTCCCCAGAGGTGACGGTGCCCATCGGGGAGGTGACACCGGCGTCACGGCCCGAGCCCCGGCCGTACCACTACGTGCTGCGGGACACGGAGCAGCAGGGGCTGTGCCTGCGCCACGGACACCTGGTGGCCACCAGCCTGCAGGGGGCCAACGCCGCCCTGGAAGGTGGGTGACACCCGCGGGGTGACAATTCGTGGGTGACACCCGGGGGGTGACAATCTGTGGGTGACACTGCATGGGTGACACTGCCAATGGGTGACAATCCATGAGTGACCCTCTGGTGGCCACCAGCCTGCAGGGGGCCAACGCCGCGCTGGAAGGTGGGTGACACCTGGGGACAGCGGTGACACTTCAGGGGTAACACCCGGGGGGTGACAATCCATGGGTGACACCTGGGGGGACAGGATGACACTGCATGGGTGACACTTCCAATGGGTGACAATCCATGGGTGACAATCCATGGGTGACACCCTGGGGGTGACAATCCCTAAGTGAAAATCCACGGGTGACACCTGGGGGGACAGGGGTGACACTGCATGGGTGAACACTGCCAATGGGTGACAATCCATGAGTGTCACCTGGGGGGGAAACAGGGGTGACAATCTATGGGTGACACCTGGGGGGACAGGGGTGACAGTCCATGGGTGACACTCTGGGGTGACAGGGGTGACAATCTGTGGGTGACACCCTGGGGGTGACAAGGGTGACACTCCATGGGCGACGCTCCATCACTGTCCCTCTGGGGTGACAAGGGTGACACTCCATGGGTGACACCCTGGGGGTGACAAGGGTGACAATCCATGGGTGACACCCTGGGGACACAGCGGTGACACCCCGTGTCCCACAGAGCCCATCAGCGTTGTCCCCAACCGGCACCTGGAGCGCCGGCGCAGTCCCCTCATCGTGGGCATCCGCGGTGGCACCCGCGCCCTGTGCTGTGGCACCGGCCCCGAGCCCCGGCTGAGCCTGGAGGTGACACGGGGGGACACGGGGGTGGCACAGGGGACACGGGGGTGGCACAGAGGCTGGGGGTGACGGGGGGTGACTCAATGTGGGGCTGTGGGGACACAAAGGTGGCACAGGCCAAGGTGGGACAGCTCGAGATGGGTCAAGGCAAGTTGGGCAACCCAAGGTTGGTCGACACAAGTTGGGTCAACCCAAGGTGGTCAGTCTTAGGTGGGTCAACTCAAGGTGGGTCAATCCAAGATGGTCAATCAAGGTGGGTCAGTCAAGGTGGACAATCCAAGGTGGTCAGTCTTAGGTGGGTCAACTCAAGGTGGGTCAATCCAAGGTGGATCAACTCAAGGTGGGTCAATCCAAGGTGGGTCAATCCAAGATGGTCAATCTTAGGTAGGTCAACTCAAGGTGGGTCAGTCAAGGTGGACAATCCAAGGTGGTCAGTCTTAGGTGGGTCAATCCAAGGTGGGAACATCCAGAGGTGGTTGGGACCCAAAGTTGGGTCAACCAAGGTGGGTCAGCCTGAGGTGGATCAACCCAAGGTGGGTCAGCTCAATTTGGGCCAGTCCAGGTGGGGCAATCAAGGTGGGTCAGTCCAAGGTGGGTCAGTCCAAGGTGGGGCAATCAGGGTAGGTCAGCTGGAGCTGGATCAACTCAAGGTGGGTCAGCTCAAAGTGGGGACACCCTGGGCTGGTGGGGACCCAAAGATGGCTCAGCTCAAGGTGGGTGAGCCAAGGTGAGGTGAGGGCACCCAGAGATGGGTCAGCCCAAGGTGGGTCAAACCAAGGTGGAGAACCCAAGATGGACATCCTGGGAAGGGCCATCCCAAGGTGTGGTGGGCACCCAGGGCTAGGTCAGCCCAAGGTGGGGCACCCGGGAGTGGCATCACCCCAAAGCGATGCCAACCTGGAGGCGGGGTCACCAGGAAGTGGGGATTCCCCAGGGCGGGGTGATGATGGCATCACCTGGGGGTGTGGTCACCTGGGGGTGTGGTCCTGATGTTGTTGTCATCTGGAGATGGGGGTTCCTTGAGGTGGGGTCACCTGGGCATGGGGACACCTGCAGATGGGGTCACTTGGAGGGGACTTGGCTGGACATGGGGTGACCAGGAGATGGGATCAGGGTGTGTTCCTTGAGGTGGGGTTACCTGGAGATGAGATCAGTGTGGGTTCCTTGAGGTGGGGTAACCTGGAGGTGAGATCACCTGGAAATTGGGTCAGTGTGGGTTCCTTGAGGTGGTGTCACCTGGACATGGGGACACCTGGACATGGGGTTACCTTGAGTTGAGATCATCTGGAGATGGTGCCACCTGCAGATGGATGTTCCTTGAGGTGGTGTCACCTGGGGATGAGGTCACCTGGAGATGGGATCAGTGTGGGTTCCTTGAGGTGGGGCCACCTGGAGTAGGGGTCACCTGGAGATGGGGACACTTAGAGATGGGGTCACCAGGACATGGGCTCACCTGGAGTTGAGGTCACCTTGAGTTGAGATCACCTGGAGATGGTGCCACCTGCAGATGGATGTTCCTCGAGGTGGTGCCACCTGGGGATGGGGTCACCTGGACATGGGGTGTGTGTGGGTTCCTCGAGGTGGTGCCACCTGCAGATGGTCGTTCCCCGAGGTGACGCCACCGTGCCGCTGCTGTCACCATTCGGTGCCACCGTTTTGTGTCCCCTGCCCGGCAGGACGTGGGGCTGCTGGACCTGTTCTCGGGGGACAAGGACAGGGCCCTGCCCTTCACCTTCTACAAGACCTTCGGGGGCTCCACGCACACCTTCGAGGCCGCCGCCTTCCCCGGGCTCTTCCTCAGCACGGCCCCGGAGGAGCCGCTGGGCCTGGCCCCGGGCGCCACGGCCTTCTACCTGCGCCGCAAGTGACACCTGGGGACATCCGGGATTGGGGACACCCACAGTGCCACCACTGCCTTCTACCTGCGCCGCAAGTGACACCTGGGGACATCCCTGGCACTGGGGACATGCATGGTGCCACCACCGCCTTCTACCTGCGCCGCAAGTGACACCTGGGGACATCCGGGATTGGGGACATCCACGGTGGGACATTCATCACTGCCACCGCCTTCTACCTGCGCCGCAAGTGACACCTGGGCACATCCGCTGTGGGACATCCACGGTGGGGACATCTGGGATTGGGGACATCCCTGGTGCCACCACTGCCTTCTACACCGCAGGACATCCAGGACTGGGGACATCCCCGATGTCACCACCACCTTCTACCTGCACCACAAGTGACACCTGGGGACATCCATGCCGGGGACGTCCATCATGGGGACATCCATGGTGCCACCACTGCCTTCTACCTGTGGCACAAGTGACACCAGGGGACATCCATGGTGGGGACATCCACCGTGGGATCAGAACTCTCTTTTAATGGTCAGGACCCTCTTTTTGGGGTCAGGACTCTTTTTTGGGGGTCAGGAGCCTCCATTTGGGGTTAGAACCCCCCTTTTGGGGTCAGGACCCTGCTTTTGGGGTAAGAACCTTTTTTTTTTGGTGTCAGAACGATTTGGGAGAGAACCAAACCCGCCGGGAACTGCCCCAAAACCGCCCTAAAACCCGCCCCAAACTGGGCAGGAACCGCCCCAAAACCCGCCCCAAATCAAACGGGAACCGCCCCAAAACAAACGGAAACTGCCCCAAAACTGCCGGAACCGCCCCAAAACTGCCGGGAACTGCCCCAAAATCCGCCCCAAACCGGGCAGGAACCGCCCCAAAATCCGCCCCAAATCAAACAGGAACCGCCCCCAAAACTGCCGGAACCGCCCCCAAAACTGCCGGGAACAGCCCCAAAACAAACGGGAACTGTCCCAAAACCCGCCCCAAAACTGCAGAGAATGCCCCCAAAACCACGGAGAATCCCCCAAAACTGCTGGGAATTGCCCCAAAACTGATGAGAAGCCCCAAAGTGACCCAAACCTGAGGGGAATTGCCCCAAAACCTCCAGGACCACCCCAAAACCGCCAGGAATTGCCCCCAAACCACCCCAAACCTGCCCCAGAATGGGGTGGGCTGATCCCAAAACGGGGGAATGAGGGATTAAAAATTTGGGATGAAAATCTGGGAATTTGGGGCTGATCCCAAAACTGGTTTTCAAAATTTGGGATAAAATAACGGGAAAATGGGGCTGAATTAATTATTGGGGCATTGGGTTGAAAATTTGGGATGAAAATTTTGGAATTTGGGGCTCAGCCACCCCTGGGAATATCCCCCCACTCCTAGATGTGGGATTCAGCATCTCCTTCCCAAATATCCCCCCCAAAAAACCCCAAACCACGAATTTTCTGTAAAAAAAAAATTGTTTTTTTACATCTAAACAACTAAATAATTTACATCTAAACCTTAAGTAATTCTAACCCAGGTTTTTAGGATGGGAAAAAAATAAATAAAAACCCCAAGACCAGGCGATGACAAGAACATCTTTATAGGAATCAAAATTAATTTAAACCAGGCGAAATAAATTAAAACATTAAATATTAACTTTCAGTGCAACATATACAGAAGACATGAGAGTAACCATGACTTAAAAAAAACCCCAAAAAACCCCAAAACAACCCCAAAAACAACCCCAAAACAGAGGGAAAAGCTCTGGGTTGGTTACTAAGGGGGAATTAAGGCTGTGCCTCCAGCCCGAGGAGGTTTCCTGGGATTTAAATTCATTTATTATTAATAAAAAGCTGGGATTTGTCCCCCAAAAATGAGCCGGGCTTGGGTGTTTTTCTTTCTTTTCTGTAGAAAAATAAATCCCCATCCTGGCGGGGGTTTGGGTTAAAATCCCAAATATTTGGGTTTGAAAAGTCCCGGGAAAACGACCCGAGAGCCGAGGGAGACCCCGGGGGAAACGGCGGGAAAAGGGGAAAACGCCCCAAAAAGGATCCGAGGGGGGGAGGGGACGGTCCTGGGGCGTCCCCAGGTGTCCCCAGGTGGTCCCGGGTCTGTCACACACCTGTGGGGGTGGAATGGCAGCGGTTACGCACCACGGTGTCACCTGTGTCCCCAGGTGTCCTCCACCTGTCCCAGGTGTCCCACGGATGTCCCCAGGTGTCCCCTCCCCTGTCCCAAGTGACCCTAAGTGTCCCTGGTGTCCTCCACCTGTCCCAGGTGTCTCCTCCCCTGTCCCAGGTGTCCCTAGGTGTCCCATGGATGTCCCCAGGTGTCCCCTCACCTGTCCCCTATGTCCCCTTACCTGTCCCAAGTGTCCCCTGTGTCCCAGGTGTCCCCTCCCCTGTCCCAGGTGTCCCCAGGTGTCCCACGTGTCTCCTAGATGTCCCCAGGGTGTCCCAATGTGTCCCCAGGTGTCCCATGGATGTCCCCTGTGTCCCCAAGTGTCCCTCCCCTGTCCCAGGTGTCCCATGGATGTCCCCTCACCTGTCCCTTATATCCCCTTACCTGTCCCAAGTGTCCCCTGTGTCCCAGGTGTTCCCTCCCCTGTCCCAAGTGTCCTAGGTGTCCCCTGTGTCCCCACATGTCCCTCACCTGTCCCAGGTGTCCCCTCACCCATCTCCTGTGTCCCATGGATGTCCCCAGGTGTCCCTTGTGTCCCCCGGTGTCCCTTGTGTCCCCAGGTGTGCCATAGATGTCCCCAGATGCCCCCTCACCTGTCCCAAGTGTCCCCTGTGTCTCAGGTGTCCCTTTCCCTGTCCCAGGTGTCCCCAGGCGTCCCATGGATGTCCCCAGGTGTCCCGTGGATGTCCCCAGGTGTCCCTCACCTGTCTCAGGTGTCCCCAGCTGTCCCAGGTGTCCCCTGTGTCCCCAAGTGTCCCTCCCCTGTTCCAAGTGCCCCCTGTGTCCCTAGGTGTCCCTCCCCTGTCCCAGGTGTCCCTCACCTGTCTCGCCGTGGCAGCAGGACGCTCCCCCCTTGAGGAGCCCCCTTGGTTTCTCCTGTCACCCCCAGGTGTCCCAGGTGTCCCCAGGTGTCCCAATGTGTCCCAGGGTATCCCATGGATGTCCCCAGGTGTCCCCAGGTGTCCCCAGGTGCCCCAGGTGTCCCCAGGTGTCCCTCACCTGTCTCGCCGTGGCAGCAGGACGCTCCCCCCTTGAGGAGCCCCCTTGGTTTCTCCTGTCACCCCCAGGTGTCCCAGGTGTCCCCAGGTGTCCCAATGTGTCCCAGGGTATCCCATGGATGTCCCCAGGTGTCCCCAGGTGTCCCTCACCTGTCTCGCCGTGGCAGCAGGACGCTCCCCCCTTGAGGAGCCCCCCCGGTTTCTCGGGGCCGGCTCCGGGCTCGCGGCACCAACCGGGCCAGGGCCAGGGCCAGGGCCAGGGCCAGGGCCAGGGCCAGCGCTTCCGCAGGCGGCAGCAGCTGGGGACAGCAATGGGGACATGAGGACATGGGGACAGCAATGGGGACAGCAATGGGGACATGAGGACATGGGGACAGCAATGGGGACAGCAATGGGGACAGCAATGGGGACAGCAATGGGGACATGAGGACATGGGGACAACAATGGGGACAGCGATGGGACATGGGGACAGCAACAGGGACAGCAATGGGGACATGAGGACATGGGGACAGCAACAGGGACAGTGATGGGACATGGGGACAGCAATGGGGACAGCAACGGGGACATGAGGACATGGGGACAGCAACGGGGACAGCAATGGGGACATGAGGACATGGGGACAGCGATGGGACATGGGGACAGGGAATGGGGACGGGGCCAGCGCTTCCGCAGGCGGCAGCAGCTGGGGACAGTGATGGGACATGGGGACAGCAACAGGGACATGGAGACAGGGAATGGGGACAGCAACAGGGACAGCAATGGGACATGGGGACAGCAACGGGGACAGCAATGGGACACGGGGACAGGGAATGGGGACAGGGACAGTGCTTCCACAGGCGGCAGCAGCTGGGGACAGCAATGGGGACAGCGATGGGACAGTGACAGGGGGTCGGGGACAGGGACATGGGGAATGGGGACAGGAGGACATAGGGAATGGGGACAATGACACAGACATGGAGACATGGGGACAGGGACAGGGACATGGGGACATAGGGAATGGAGGCGGGGACAAGGATAGGACACGGGGACATGGGGAATGGGGACACGGATGGGGCCACAGGAAATGGGAATGGGGACCGGGGAATGGAGACACAGGGAATGGAGACACAGGGACATGGGGACAGGGACATGGGGAATGGGGACAGGGGACGTGGGGACACAGGAAATGGGGACAGAAACCAGGCTGGAGATGGGGCTGGGGACAGGGACAGGGTCAGGGATAGGGAATGGGAACAAGGATGGAGACAGGGAATGGGGACACAGATGGGGACACAGGAAATGGGAATGGGGACAGGGGACATGGGGACACAGGGATGGGGACAGGGAATGGGGACAGGGAATGGGTTGGAGATGGGGTCAGGGACAGGGTCAGGGATGGGGACAAGGAATGGGGACAGGGACACAGGGATGGGGACAGGGAATGGGGACGGGGACAGGGTTGGAGATGGGGTTGGGGACAGGGAATGGGGACCTGGACAGGTTGGGGTCCCCTGTCCCGGGCTGTCCCCAGGGATGCCCCGGTGGCACTCACTGGACCAGGACGCAGACGGTGACGAGCAGGGCCGAGGCCACCACGGCCACCACGAGCAGGGCAGTGATGGTCTGCTTCTTCTGGGTGGCTGCCACCACGGCCAGCAGGTCAGCGTGCTCACAGCGCGTCCCCACGTACCCCGAGTGACACCTGGGGACACACAGGGACACAGGACAGGTCAGAGTGTCCCCACGTACCCCGAGTGACACCTGGGGACACACAGGGACACAGGACAGGTCAGCGTGTCCCCGTGTGTACCCCGAGTGACACCTGGGGACACACAGGGACACAGGGCAGGTCAGAGTGTCCCCACGTACCCCGAGTGACACCTGGGGACACACAGGGACACAGGGCAGGTCAGCCCGCAGTTTTGGGATTCCCAGGACACTGACCCTGGAGTTTTGGGATCACTGAGACCCCAAACCCAGAGTTTCAGGGTCAGGGGATTCAGGCACTCACACACAGGCTCTCCTGACCCCACAATATAATGGTTGGAGGATTTAGGCACTCACACACACGCAGGTTTCTCCTGACCCCACAGTTTATGGTTAGGGGATTTAGGCACTCACACACAGATTCTCTTGGCCCCATAATTTCAGGTTTAGGGGATTTAGGCACTCACACACACGCAGGTTTCTCCTGACCCCATAATTTCAGGTTTAGGGGATTTAGGCACTCACACACAAGCAGGTTTCTCTCACAGTTTGGAGTTAGGGGATTTAGGCACTCACACACAGGTTTCTCCTGCCCCTACATTTTCAGGCCTAGGGGATTTAGGCACTCTCACACACGCAGGTTTCTCCTCCTGCCCCCATAATTTCAGGCCTAGGGGATTTAGGCACTCACGCGCAGGCGGGTTTCTCCTCCTGCCCCCATAATTTTGGGGTTAGGGGATTTAGGCACTCACACACAGGTTTCTCCTGCCCCCATAATGTTATGGTTAGGGGATTCAGGCACTCACACACAGGCGGGTTTCTCCTCCTGATCCCATAGTTTTGAGGGATGTGACCCCACACTGTAAGGTTTAGGGGATTTAGGCACTCACACACAGGTTTCTCCTGCCCCCATAATTTCGGGTTTAGGGGATTTAGGCACTCACACACAGGTTTCTCTTGCCCCCATAATTTCAGGTTTAGGGGATTTAGGCACTCACACACAGATTCTCTTGCCCCCATAATTTCAGGTTTAGGGGATTTAGGCACTCACACACAGGTTTCTCCTGCCCCCATAATTTCGGGTTTAGGGGATTTAGGCACTCACACAGAGGTTTCTCTTGCCCCCATAATTTCGGGTTTAGGGGATTTAGGCACTCACACGCACGCAGGTTTCTCCTCCTGCACCAGGAAGCGGCACGTGCCGTGGAAGCAGAACTGCCGGTGCGAGTCCGGGCACTCGTTGAAGTGCGACCTCACCGCTGCCGCCACTGGGGCTGGGGGGAAAAACGAGGAGAAAAACGGGGATTTTGGGGAAAATCCCCCAAAAAATGGGGGAGCAGAACCTGGGAAGGGCTGGGGTATAGAGGAAAGGGGTGGCAG